>NC_050477.1:7503221-7803221 GCF_013373865.1 Monomorium pharaonis
TTTTTATTCTTTAAATATATTAATTTTATATCCTTTACGTGCACATTTTTTAAACTTATGTTAAATTTTTAAAATCTACATATAGGAATCTAAATAGAATCTAAATAGTATATATTTTTTGTGGCATGTACCGGCTAAACAAATACTCTAAACAAGTTTCCTGTGACCATTGATAGTAGTTTAGTCATGTTTATTATCTTAAGAGATAACTACTTGTACCATTTGCCAGCGACCTCTGTATCCATGTCACTTAGCGTAATTACAGTATAATTACAAAATGCTTATTCCGTAATTATATATGCAATTACTTGTAAAAATATTTTAAAATATCGTTAAAAATATTTTAAAATATTTGTTTTAATCTCGTGAAAGAGAGAGAGAGAAAGAGAGAGCTATTAAGATTTTAATTTTAATTTGTATAATTTTATAAAAAAATGTAATATATTATTTATATTGTATTAGCATGTAAACGGGCTAAAAGAAATATCTTTCTTTTTATAGAAATTTTATAAGTCAATATTGTTGTTTGTGAAGCATTAAACACTTTATTTTGTAGTTAAATCATCATTTAAATCAACATTTTGCATTACGTGATAGTTATATTCTTTTTTTTCAAGAAAACATCAAGAAATATTTTTGACATGTATCTGCCTCAATATTTTTCGTGTTTAAATATTATAATTATTTTAAAAAATAATAAAAACTGGAAGGTATGTAATAAAATTAAGATTAATTTAAGATTATCTAAAAAAATCAAAAATCAAAAAATAAAAAAAATTAAAAAAAAATAAAAAGTAGAAAACTGTAAATAAATGATATCCCAAAACACTGCAATGCGTCTCACGGCTACAAATACTTTGCATTAGCGATGCTAATAATTGCATCTCGCACGTACGATCAATTATGCGTCGCGTCTCGTGATGTAAGGCGCGTTCCTCACGGACCCCAAGGACCCCATATTGCCGCGGGGAATGCCGATCTCTGATGAAAGAGAACGATGAGAGAGAGAGAGAGAGAGAGAGAGAGAGAGAGAGAGAGGAGAGAGAGAGATGAGAGGAGAGAGAGAGCGAAGAGAGAGGAGAGAGAGGAGAGAGAGAGAGGAGAGAGAGCAGAAAGGAAGAGGGACAAAGGAAAAGAACGCGGCACACGAAAAGCTTCTTCGGCGCGGGGAACGAGAGGGTAGAAACGAGGCCCCAACCATGGCCGAAGGGAATCGAGGGTCCGCCGCGAGACCCAAGGAATGGCATACGACCGTCTTATTTCAATATTTTAAACGCACTTTAGAGTATCGTGCATACCACGGTCAAATGATCCAATATTTGATTGAAGCGAAGAAAATACTCGAGGCGCGCAAGTACTCGATACTTTCGAATACTCGAATATAGCCTCCCTTACAAAAATCTAATATTGGGTAGCATTAAGGGTGTATCGGACATACAATCTTAGACAAAAGTGCATGAAATTTGAAATACTTAAATATCTATACCTAACACATAGTAAATCTAAATGTAAGAAACTTGAACGATAGTTGAAGTCTTATTTTTACTCTTACAAAGGTATTTTTTACGTATTTGCAATTTTTTTTACTTATAAGTTTAAATTTTTGATAATAAAAATGCACAATTATCTCAAGTTATATTTTATTTCTTTAAAACGATGTAGTGAAGACAATTGAAACTTGGCAGATATTGTCATCTATTCATATACTAGATGTACAAAAAAATTCAAAACATTGGTACTATTTTTTCTATATTTTTTTAGCTGTTTCATCCGTCAAGATCATTCTTTTCCATAAGATAGAAAAGGATACCATGTAAAATCAGTGAAAATTAAAATAGTTATAACTCAGCAACCGTTTAGTGGATGCGTTTTCAATTTTTTGCAGTACATTAGGGAAACTAAAAGAACAATTTCACAAATTTTTAGCAACTTTGTACCATTTCGAACTTCAGTCCGATACATCCTTAAATTGGCTAGTAAGTAATACTCATTTCAAGTATTACTTATAAGTACTGTTGTCAGTACTTTTAATACTTAAACTAAATAATAATTACTAAATTATTATTTAGTAATTATTATTTAGTTTAAGCATTAAAAGTACTGGCCAATTTAATACTACCTGTTACATTTTTATAAGGGCTGTACACGAATTTTTTCGAATCGCTTGAAGATATTTGAAATTAAATTTACACGTTAAATATGTTTCTTCTTATATCTTCTAATAAACGAAAGGTATGTCGTTGAGAAAATGACATCTCTCTGACTTTGAAGAGAAATTATTTGTTTTTAAAATGTGCAGTCGAAGTAAAGACAAATTTAGAACTGACAAGAAGAAGGGACAATTTGTGAGGATGCGGAGAGACCGAAAGGGAAACCGCGCGCCGCACGAAAACGTGGAAACAAATGATCCTCGTTTCGGCGCTCGTTCCCCTTCGAGAAACAGGTTGTGAGGCAGCAGCATCCTCGTCGCATCATCCTCTATCACACATGAAGAGAGCCCGCGCATTTTTTCTCGCCGTCTCTAATTAAATCGGGAAGCCAATGGGAACGTTCCGCGCTGCATAATTTCTCGGATCGCGTAAGGGGGCGCGTTCGACGAGCGTAGAAATAATTACGCGCACTCTCTCCCGGGTGCTGATCCGAAAACTTCTACCTCCGATTGTGTTGTCAATTATTTAGGAGAAGATGTCAGGTATAATTGCACGTTTATGTGATAAATGGGTACTTGGTTATTTTTCAGGATTACTCCACAATCACCGTGCGCACAATATACTTTAATAACATATTTTAGAGATTAATTAAAGCCCGATATAAGAATATTGCAGCTGTAATAATTCTTGAATTATAAGTTATTAAAATTTTCTATATTTACAAAATTATTATTAAAGATGCTATATATGAAATTCTGTTGTACCTAAGTTCTTTTGTGTAATTACTACGTATAGTAATAGAAAAATATAATTGTTGATCTTTACTGGTACTTGAGTGTAATTTTAACAGCACATTTTTTTATAATTCTTACAACTGAGAGCATTAGAAATTATCTTTTATCAGTGAGTTCTTACGCGTACAAAAAAGAAACTGCTGATTAACGTCGCCATTTGTCGTCTCAACGGACATAAGACACAAACAAATAATGTCCAGAGAATTGTTTTAACGAATCGTAAAAGTGACGAAAATAGCAGTACTTCCTGCTAAAGCTCACCCCGCACATACTTTAGCTTAATAATCGCGTCTGTCTAACATTGACCGCCGGCCATTCTTTGTCTCATTGTAGGTCAAACATTCTTTGCGAATGTACATATCAAACACGCTCTTATGTGAAACGAGGTCCAATCTATGACATAATATACGGAGTCTATTTGTCTGTCAAGTATATTAATAATGGCTTCCTTTATTTTAGATTTATAGCTGGCCTCTTCGTTTAAAGGGTATTTGATGAGAAGACTTTATTCATGCAACTATTGATGTGACTTTGAATATGAAATGTTTTAATGCAATATAAAAATAATTTTTACTCAAAATTAAGTAACATGCAATTTGTATGTATTCTGGAAAAATAAAAACTCTTTAATTTTTTTACAATTTTCAAAAAAAAAACTCTTTTAATATTGGCTTTAAATCTATCAAAAATTCAATGATTAATATAAACATTAAGAATTTCGTAAAGTGTGTATTAAAACATTGGTGGAAAGTCGATATTATTCGTATGAGCTATTATTACTGTTATTATTTGCCAGTTACCTGATCCGAGAATGTTTAACGCGCGAATATGTGCATTTCTCTAGAGACTGCTCTCTCAGGAATGCAATAATTATTATCGAAAACACACGAGTATTTTAGTATCACGCAACTTCGTTATATTCATTTCTACGTTTATGGAGATTGGTATACGTGCCGGGAAAAGGATTCCATCTTTACGAGTTTAACCAATCTAAAAGCACGTAATCGCTTAAAATAAGTTGCCCGGCAAAAAGAAGTATTAAAGTGAGACAAATTGAAGAAACAGATACATGGAAGGGCAAATATATACATTTCACAGGTTAATTGTATTTCTCCAAATTAATAACGCTCTTTAAAATATATAAAAATCTGTTAAAGAATTTGTATTCATTTTCTTAAAGGACATAATAAAAAATGCTATGATACAAACGACGGCATAGAAAGAACCGCGTTTAACGTTAAACAATTCAGTATATTATTTATGATATATAACGGACTTTCTTTGAATAATTAAAATAAATATAAAATATTTTATCACTTCGTTCATGTATACTGTAAAAATAAAAAATGAGAATTGTCACAATGATACTTCTTGCTTTACTTGCCATTTGTCGATCCATCGAATCTCGTGTTTTAATAGACGAGAAACGAATAGAGCGATTTGCTTCGATTCTACAGCGAGACGCGTGTAATCGCGTCGGAGGGTTCGCGACTCGCCGGAGGCGCGCACGTAAGGATAGCCCCGCGCGTGCGCGCGTGTGTCGGACCTCGGCTCGATCTTAATGAAACAATGGTGGTAGCCGTCCGCGGGAAGAGGGAGAAGGAGGGGAGGGTGGTAAAAGGGGAGACCTCGGTGCTAACTGGAGTCCCTCGCGGTCAATGAATCTGCTGGCCTTTTCCCATGCTCGCGAGGACCACGAGAGTGCCCCGGCAGCGCCGCGGCGACTCTCTTCGGGTCCAGCCGATTTTATTAGTCTCTGACTCATTCTGCCTCTGGGACAGGCGTTTCTGTCTGTCGCGTTTCTCCCCCTCCCTCCCACCCTCCCACCCTCCCGTCTTCTTTTCTCTTTCTTTATCCTTCTCTCTGCTTTGTCTCGTCTTCAGCGTATGAGCGCTTTTTTTTCGCTTCTTTCTCTCTGCGCGTTCCCTTTCTCTTTTTTTAATTCGTCGCTCTCCGACGGAAGCCGCGAATAAACGATATCAAACGTTTCGTCCGCCGCCGAACGCGTCCGCACACTTGGCGCAGAAATATCGCAGACCTTGAGTCATGGATGTGACATAAATGTTGGATACGCGACCGTCGGGCTATCGAGGTTGCCAAAATAGGCCGGCTATCTCCGACTCGGGCGAAAAACTTTAAGCGAAGAGAAATTAAGAATTATTTCAATATAAATGAAATATACAAAAATAAGAGACATAACTAGTGTACGAGATTATCCTTCCCGAGAAAAAAAAATCTTCATATCAAGAATCGAATTGTAGATCAAATTGATATGAGAGCAGATCTAATTTTATCAACCGGTTTTTAAAATTAGATCTGCTCTGATGTAATTTAATCTATAATTTGATCTTTTTGATCTAATTTAATCTACTTTAATATAAAGATTTTTTTCCGGCGTTCTTATAATTCTGTTGTTAATTTTTAATGTCTACACTATTCGCCAGTAATTTCATACCTCAAAGCTCGTACGTTAATTCAATTCTTAATGATATAAGCTATGATTAAGAGATCGTGGATTGCATGGACCCGAGAATCTTGAGAAAAATGATGAGACGCCGGAACAAAGAACGGACAGAAACTATCCGCGGGGCGATGGTTCATTTGCCGAGACAACGACGACGCGTCAGTCCGTTTATTTTCCCCCGTGCCTCGCGGGTGGACCCGGAGCTTTGCTTTTCCCATCGCGCGGTTTGCTCTTCCCTTTTTCGTCTCGCATCTGACCGTCTGTTCGTCTTTCGCAGCTTTCAACTTCCTTTGGTCCAGCTTAAGAAGCCTGCTCGCTTTCTCCTGCTCCTCGTATTTCTTTCTCTCTCTCTCTTTTCTCTTTCGTCTCCTAGTCCCGTCTTCGTCACGGCACGACAGAACCGAGGAGAGTCTTAAGGGTGGTGTTAACGAGGCGGCGAGACTTTCACACGGCCGCTCGCGTCCGTCGCCGAAGCAAACAGGTCCGTTTAGCTCCAGTTGCTGGGGCGAGCCTTCCTATTTATGCGAGTTACGTCGAGCCGCGTCATCGTAAACTTCCTCGCTATCGATGTGCCCGCGCGATATCATATCGGTGGCGTCTCCGCGTACAATGAGCAACTGTTGTCAGTCACCGGAAAGTCGGCGGATGTTCGTTCTAAGCTCTCGCGATTCTCGCACATTCCGTTCAATCGGCTCGACAACGACGTCGCTTCTTCTTGCAGCCTGTTTATCATCAAATTTAGTAACATCCCTAACTCTCCGTTTACTTTATGTCATTGTTTCTACTGAATAGAGTATTATATGAAATTAATGGAGTAATTTTTCTTGACACAATTGTCAATATTTTTCATCTTTTCTAAAACATGTTCGTGTTTTATGTTCTTTAAATTAATTTTATTTAATATTTTATATAAAAAATATATCGGAATAACTTATTGAAGTACAAGTAAAATCAATTATTTATTTTAATAACTTAACCATTATTGAGAATATACACATTAAAAAATATTACAGCGTTACATACATTTCAAAATATTAACTAAATCATTGAGAATATAAAAAAATAAAGATATCGATATCTCTATGAGAACTAGTACTACCGATCGAAGTATCAGTAAGTATTCACGAACGTAGATGCATCTTCGAAATGCAAGAATGAAAATGAAAGGAACCAAGGAGAGAACTAAGGAGGAATATGAGTGAAGAGAAGGCGCGCCCGCGGGAATCGCCGAGGAGACGTGCGTGGAGAGGTACGGTCGACGGATGAAAGGGCGGCGGAGGAGCCGGCCGAGGGGGAAGACCGAAAGTGTAGGGGGCCCGGTTGGTCCCAAACGCGCCGCCGCCACCGCCGCGTTCGTTGCGGCCGAAACGAACTGGCGTAGCCAGGAGGCGAAACACGCGAATCCCTCTCGCCTCCTTCTCTTTCGCCTCGTCGACGATATCCCTGCCCTATTTCCAACGACGAAAAGGCCTCTTACGAGGAGAGAAAGGGGAAGAGAGAGAGAGAGAGAGGGTCCGGAGAACCTTGGCCGAGGCGTACTCATGGGAATAGCGCTGTGATTGATTCGAGTTCGACCGTGCATACTCGGTGATCATGGGCACATGTCAAGAATCATATCGATGATAGTTTACTATTGTTGGTGATATGTGATAATTTTCAAGAACGAATTTTTCTTTAGAAGGGAGTAAAATTCAGAAAAATTACGGTCAGGAATGTAGCTGGATAATCCTATACCTACGATATTAGACGCTAAATGCCACCCTTCCCCTTTTACCCTAATTCACACATCCATCACACCTATTATTAAACCCTAATTTACACATTCCACACAGTACGTGTATTCTTCTCTTTTTCAAAATGGAATTTATTACTAAGAGAAGCAGCATCTATAAACCAATAAATGTTGTATACATCAATATTAGAAAAAGAAATTTTGCTTCTTATATCCTCGTTTTCACCCTTTCATCACCCTATTATCATTATTTTTTAAGAAAGTCATCTAGTAAAAGCAGATACGTTTGATAAACCTTGATAATTTTCTTGAGAAAGTATTAACACTGGAAGAATCTGCTTTAATGATTAGTTTGATAAACAAGCTCTTGTTCGTATAATATATTGATAATTCACAATGCACATTTCGGGTTTTTACCATTTAACAGGGCAGAGACATGAATTCAGCGCGGTCATAATCGCAAGATAACACGCGGGAATATTTTCATCCGAGAGGCACTACTATTCTCTCTCTCTCTCTCTCTCTCTCTCTCTTCTCTCGAGAACGTACTCCTGCTCTACCCTAGAAACTCGAAATCCGACCTGGGCAGTTTTGGCGGCCGGCTCTTTCTCCTCCGTAGTGCGCCCGACTCTTCGCATCCCTTAGGAGCAAAAAAGCTCTCGATATATTCTTTGATCCTCGACGAAGGAGCCGTTTCCTTTCTTCTCTCTGGTTATCCGTTTCGTACGGTGCCTCGGAAGGAAGGACCTCCCCAGACTTCGTCGACTCCGCGGAGGTCCCGTTCTTCTTTCTCCTTCCCTCCTGTCCTTCTCGTTCCTTTTCTTTCATATCTCTTCTCTTTTTCTCTTCTTCCCTTCTTCCTTCTTCTGCCATTGCGCACCAGTCAAAGGATCCAGATGAGGGCCCAATAGAGAAAGAAGGAGAGAAAAGCAGCAGAGAGAGAGAGAGAGAGAGAGAGAGAGAGAGAGAGAGAAGCAACAGAGACGAGAGGAGTTGAGAGAAAAGCAGAAGGAGAAGGAGGATCCGGAGGTCTGGAGAGGACAAGGTCTCCTTTTACTCTCCTCCCGGGAGGAGAGCAAAAGGACTCGGTCGGTACCTTTCCACAGTGCGTATGCGTGTACGTATGTGTCTCTGTGTAACACACATGAGACATATGTGGAGGAACGAATGCGCGATAGAAAGAAAGAGAGACAGAAAGATCCCGTGCGTTACACACCACAACGTCGTCGTGCAAACCCCATGGGCCCGTAGAACCGCATTCCAAGGCGGCTCCATGGATGTGGCCCACGATGGCGTTAGAGACGGTCGGCGGGAGGAAGAAGAAGAAGAAGAAGACGAAGAGGAAGATGAAGAAGGAGAAGAAGAAGAGACTGAAAAGTGATGGAGCGAGGGGAGAGAGAGAGAGACATGGAGAAAGAAAGAGAGGGAGCGCTCGGGAATAACTCGATAAAGCAAAGGACTCCTTCTAATTAAAATGAGTTCCGCCGCGGGTCCTCATGTACGACTCTCGCCGCGTTCTTATTACGTCGCGAACTTTTACTCTCTCCGCCTCCTACTTCTCCTCCTCCTCCTCCTCCTCCTCCTCCTCCTTTCCCAATCTTATTATTCTATGCCGCCGTCGCACACGCACCTTACGCAGGCTCGTAGAGATGCGATTGTCTTCCTGAATCGATTGCCAACAAGTTTCCGCGCGTAAATCGCAATTGAAATGCGTCTCTGCATAATCGGGTCTGGCGAGTAGCGATGAGAGGCGGAAGGTCCGACGGGTCATAATTTTTGGAGAACTAGGGGATTACGAGGGTTGAATATGGTCGGATGATGAATGGAGGGCATTTAATTCTCTATTGATCGTAACGCGCGCATGTGTTTGGGTATGTTGGAGCGTTTCCCAACATATTAGTTAAAAGTTAAGTAAGATTTAAAAAGTAAAATACAAAATGAATAGAAATGTAATTAATAAAAGATTTCGCATTTTTAAACGAGAGATTCTTATTTTTACTAAATTATATAATTAATTAGAAATGATTAAACTACATATTTTGACAAGTAAAAAGAATCATTAAAAGAAAATTCTCTCCGTGTGGTTTAATAAATTTGGATAATATAAATTAATGCTGTATTCAAATAAAAAATTTTTTTTTGCTTTTAATGTTTAATATTTAATGTTCAACTGCGGTTAGGGTCTTCTACATTTTCTAGTTATTTGATCTTATTATTTGATTTTTTGAGGTAGGCTTAAAATCGAATCTAAAGAAAGTCAAATGATATAATAATATCATGGAAAGGAATGTGCGCTTTCGACAATAGTGAACAAATAGGTTCGCGTGACAGCTCAGTAATCTATCACCTTCTTTGAGTAGTCCTACATTTTCACTGGAACTAATGGAAGTGATGCGACATTTTGTGCCATCGAGTTACGAGGATATTCTCTAGCTAGGTAAGCCTGCTCCGTGAGCCTTTCAAAAATTATTCTCTAGGTCAATATAGACCGTAGGAATTTTCATTTGTGTTGAGTTTCTCGGAATTTTATTACACGTTTTAAAAAAGTTGAGAACCGTCGCCTCAAACAGGTAGAATAAATGATCGCGCGAATACTCCTCGGCGATCGCGGTCCAAAGATAAGCAAACACATTTTTCAACAAAGTAAGGAGCGTATTTTTATTTGATTCTCTTTTGGATATATCATGTAGTAATAAAAGCATCATGAAAGAGATCGTGAAATTCGAATATTTTGTACATATATTTAACTTTAGCAATAAAATGCGCAAATTTAAAACCCTTTTAAAATGTAATCTTTTTCTTAAGCATATTGAATTACATATATGTGTTAACAAATTTGGAAATTAAATTCCCAGATTTTTATTTACTCGAGAAAATTATAATTATTTTTCCTTTCAAATAGAGTTATATAAAGATTGTAACAAGTTTCTGTACTATCAAATTTTAAGTATTAATTGTATTATTAATAAAATTCGAGGTATTATTAAATTACAAAATATACATACATAGTTTTTTCTACTATTATTTTATGTACAACATTATTATATTTGTTACATTTTTACATATTTGTCTTAAAGATATATTAGATTATTTTAAACGTAACACATATTTCGTACGACAGTGTAATTTGTCGATGGAATTTCATCGCTTCAGTGATCATCATAATATATACAGTTGTAAATCGAATTCGTATCGCTTTAATATCTTTTGCCTCCCGCACGTATCGAAGTTATGAACCCATATGATACAGCTTACTACCATCGTGATAATATTTTGTATGTGATTTTTTATAAGGCACCGCGAAATGTAACATACCTCTGTCATGCTTTCTCACAATTAGTACAATCGTGTGATTGCAAAGCCCCAATGGCTGGCGATCGACGGTTTGGGCGGAGGGTGGAATAATTAAGAGCTTATTAGAAACAAAAAGAATTTTGAGGAGTCATTCCGCCGCAAAGTTCTATCACCCAATACATCTGATTTAATGACCTGTTGCGTAAATCAAACGCTCCGTTCTCCTCCTCTCGCTCGTCGCTCCCCCTTTCGTTCCCGATTCTCCTTTCACTCTCGTCCTTCTTCACTTTCTCTCTATCTCGGTTCCTCTCCCGTTCTCCCTTATTCGATCGTCCGCGTTGGCGGCGGCGGTTTGTGCCTCGTTTAGTCCTTTTTTCTTCCCCTCTCTCTTTCTCATTCTTTCTCATGAAAAGGTAGCAGTCCCTCTTTGAAAACGGGCAACCACTACTACATTGCATCTCGACCATCATCCCGCGCGAGGTAGGTCGCCCCCGGTGATACATGGCGTTTCTCACGGTGATAATTATCGCCAAATCCGTGAAACATAGGGAGGTAGGTCGACAAGCGGATTGGAAGAGATTGAAGAATAGCAATTTTGGACGAAACAACATAACCAAGCAAAAAGATAAGTAGCTTGAAAAGAAGATAACACACAAGAATAATTTTTAGTTTTCTGACTTAATTCTAATTTTTCCTCCCAAGATTGATATATAACATTTTGAGACGCTCATACAACTTCCTTATTTGAAAAATATATTAATAATTCAGAATATCACGTTTTAATATCTCTTCGTATTTATAGTCATGTTTATGTTAAAAAACTGAGCTGAAACCAGTCTTAAAACATTTAATATTTGATCTTTAGAATCAATTTAACATTCTTTGTGTTACATTTATAATCGGGATTTAATTGAGGAATTCCAACGAAGTTTGTTTTAAGATATGGCTCAAGTTTTACTTTTCATAACTTAAGAACTGATTTTTGATAAAATATTATATGTCAACGTATATTCATAGTTTTGGTTTCTTGTAATATGTATTTTTCAAAAGGTAACTTGTGTAAAAAAAAAAAGAATTATGTATGCAAGAAACCTGATTTAAAATCCAGCAATGGATTTTAAAATGTTAAAATCAAAAATTAAAAGACTATATTTTTTGTAATATTTTTCGGATTAAAAGTAGAGCAACACGTAAATTATCCAAAAGAGTGATTTAAGTAAAATTGAATATCATATCTCATACCTTCATCGTCGCAAGTAATCGTTTTATGGAGATAATTAATTTGCGTGTGATAATAATTAACCATATTTTTGTGGTAGTTGTATGAGCGCGAAGAAGAAATTAAAAAAAAGAGGAAGATATCTTAAAGGACGATAGCGGAATAATGAAGTAAATCATTTATTATTTTAATATTAATTATTAAGTTCAACTTATTTATAGAAATTAGTTTTAGATGCAGGATACTTGTGTGAACAGAAGATATTCAGTTATTAAGAAACAATAATATAATCCTGACGCGCGTTTATGTATTGCGTATAGAACATGTGTTTACACAAGGTCGCCGTGATTCGTTTCATCGAGACTTGACAGAGAACTGACAAGAAATATCGTGAGCTACTTCGTGTGTCATCGCATTACCTGTCGAAACGCGATCACAATTGCTAAAAGAAAGCGTAGTCATTTTTTACGAACACTCTATCCTAACTCTCGTTAATCAATCTTCACAATAAAATATTTATAAATGTATCAAGTTAATAACTTGTCGCTATAACTTTTCCTTTTTGTAAAGATTTTGAAAATATTACTATTATATAATCAAAGTTTTTTATTTTATGTTTCTATAATTAAATGTTACAATCTGATATAAGAAAATATATAATTTAGAGATTTTTTTTGATGCATATTTTACAAATATCAATAAAAATATTTTGTCGTCAATTCATATATTTTAGTTAATTAATATTTAATAAAAAGCGCAATGATATGGTAATTTACTTTTATAGTAAATAAATTAGCTTTATTATCGTAATGCTTTTCATATTCATTTTCATTTATTGATAAGTTGATTTTATGTAATTCGACAAACAGACGTGTAATAACGAGAGAACCAATAATCTTATCACATATGTAAAATTGCGGAGTGTTTCACAATTTTATTTTAGTGCCTTCAAGTTTAATAATCGACTTCTTACTCAGTCAGCTGAGTACACTCTCAGTTGATACCTAATCGAAACCTAACTATCGAACCGTCTGTGTTTCAAGTCATGAAACTTTATTCTGCGTATACGAGATTCTTATTCTGCGTTTTTACCACGAGACTCGTGTAATGAATAAATACGGACTTAAATGCGCATAAAGAAAGTGAAGGTGAAGTACACTGCCTTCCACGAGCGGGACGCATTCTCTCCCTCCCTGTCGATGCGTGCTGAATGCACCGCGCTTCACGACGAGATCGCCGATAACAGGTGACGCGATATAGAACAGGTGATTCGATATGCGAACAATGCGATATGTTCCGCGCAATTGCTGCAGCGAGGGAGATGCTTGCAGGAGACGGCCGGAGCCGTCAAGCAATCGAACGACGTGGCTTTCCTGTCGACGTGTTCAATAGAATGTTGTCGGACGGGGTGTAGATAGAGCAATGTCACATTTTCGCGGCACAAAGACCATGGCGATGGCAAGTGGCTCTTTGAAATGATTTTTTTCCATTCAACAATTACTACGTATACGTATAGGAACAAAATAAATGAAGTATAATAGAGTAGAAAAATAGGACAATAAAAAGAGTACGGCTGGATATATTCTCAAAATAGCAAGCCAGTAAATACCAATTTATCCGCAAGTGATTCATCACAGTGTTGCGTTATAAATCTATTTAATTTCGTCACATATAATAATCAATGCCATGGCATTGTAAAGTCTCTAATACGTGACATCCGTAAAGAGTGGCGTACGTGATTTCTATCTTACGCAACGCGTTAATAATGCAACTTAATCAGACGCGTGTCACTCTCTCGGATTCGTATTCTCTGTTTATTCACGCTATAATTATCAATCTCGAACAATTTCCTAGCGCGTCATGCACACACGCGCTCTTTCTACTAATATGCCTAACAATTGCAGTTCCCTTAAAGAGATCGGGACGTTTCTATTCGACGTTAATAAGGATGATAATAACGCCGTTTAAATGAACGCGGCAATACATTCTGCTACTCGCGAGGGACGTCATGCTTACTTACATTATAATTATCGATATTGATATCAGTCCCTAACGAGGATTAATAGCGCGCCGATTATTTATTTTGCGTCTCGCGCGCGGCTCCGCCTTGGCCTTTTAAATCGCCTTGTCTTCGGCACGAGAGAGCAGGAGAGCGAGAGAAAGGGAGGGAAGGAGAGGAGGAGAAACGCGGCCGAATAAATTAAATCCTTACCAAGAATTCGCTAACGACCTGTACCTCGTGGACTACCCATCCCTTAATGCCGTGTTACATTCTCACAAGCGCCTTTTTATGTGACACCCGCTACGCGAGAGGTGACCACGTAGTCTGTCCGACACGGGACACAACGCCGGATTTTATGAGGACGGCCTATGAAGTCCTCGCTAAGCCTTTAAACGCGACAGGCTACTTCTTAATCGTCGTTGGACGTGTGACGCTTTTTTTGACACCGTTACGTAAGTGGCGCTAATCGGAGTTCACCGGTGGTCTTTTCTTCCTTATTTTTTGAGCTTTCTTTTAAAAGATTTACATCAGCTGTTCCTTATCAATTTATTTTAATTATCTTACAACAAATCTACAATTTTTCCCCAAAGAATTCTGATTGATGAATTTCGCTCCACTTTTCCCTCCAACTTTCGGGGAGAGTCAGGTAAACGCGAGCGCAATCAAGAGATCGCAAGAGCGGCGACCTAACGGCGTTCAACGATTGTATCGCCGTATACCCGAAAGAAATCCGATGGAAATCGAGAGCCGTCCGGTCGGCCGGCCGGCCGTTGCATTCTTGCGATTGAGAGCCTTCGCAGGGTGCACCGGCACGCCCCGGGCGGTTCCCATTGCATCGCATCGTCCCTTCAGACACCAACACGCGTACATTGTTGCTGCGAGACCGCGCTGCCGAAAGATACGTATGCTGATGCCCGCACGGCCTTCGTAAACATTTCCACGCATTTTCCCCGTGCACATTCGGCCGACAGGTTACGGCGCCAGAAAACGTACACCGCGCGACGGAGTGCCCTTCTTTAGGGCTGCGAGCGGCAGTGACATGGCACTCGCGCCGCGTTACCGTGAGCTTACTTGCCCTTTGAATTCTCGTCCCGGAATTCTCGAGCGCGCGCGTAATGAACGCTTTGTCGCCTCGAGTCGTAGGTGTCCACAATATATATGGACACTTATTTACAAAAATGATGTATACTTCGAGATGATTACTTTGAGATATTTGTTTATTACTTTCTCTTCAAAATAAATATCAAAATATTAAAAATATGAAATTTTGAATATTACACAAAAACATTCATTTTTTTTAAGTTAACGTTAAAAATGTGACGAGAAATAATTATACTTTTTTTAAAATAAAATATGACAATGAGAAAAATGATCGAATCTTATAAGTAGACGCTTAAAGGAGATATATTTTATCACGCGTTGGAGGGAAGCATCCTCCGTGTTTCAGGATTAATTAAACTTGTCTACGGGACAATGTGACTGACAATAATTTGTCCCGGGAGCGCGTCAAACGTTTCTACGGTGATTCGCGAATGCGTAATGGTTGAGCACACTGCACTTCAGGATCGCCAGTGAATCACCTTGTGAAGGTGGGTCGGCGGCAGCGGCGGCGGGTCCATAGGTATGTATGTACGGGTGCACACGTATGTAAGTGCACATACGATACATCGCGGCTCCGACTGCACACGCGTATACGTATACACACGACGGTGCCGCATACCTTCGCCTCCTCCTCCTCCTTCTTGTCTCAACCTAAACCGTCTCCTCCTCCTCCGCCGTCGCCGATCCCGCGCCGTCGTCTACCACTCCTCTTCGACGTACCAGACTTTAATCCAATCTGAGTATAAGTGTTGCCCTTTAAAGCAAGCCGGGAATGGCGGGAAACCATCCACGACCTCCGTCACCGAACTTTTTCTTCGGCCGTGGCTTTTTTCTTTTTCGCTCGCAGTCCGCCGGGTTTTAAACGAATACGTATGGCTGCTGCTCGCCGCCACCGCCGGCAAGGAGCTTTTAACGGAGTATTCTCGCTGTTGCGTGCGATTCGCGTAATACGTCAATTAGATATGATTATGCAAACGGGACAAACTGACTTTTACGTGTTGCCGTTCTAAGATTATAGCCGATCTACGATAAGTAGTAAGTCTTTTGCCTTTTGCTCTAAACTCTGTGTGACGTTTCAATTTAGTCTAATTGTAAGCTTTACAGTTGCGACCTAGCTAAGAGCTAAGAGCTCACTGTACCTACTGTAGACCGAGTCTTACAGTTATTTGAGAAACTTAGGAGCAAGAAATTACCTCTTCACATTAACAAATAAAGTGAATGATATGATGAGCAGCGCAAGAGGGATTATTTTCGGTAATTGTGAAGTACAACTGAAAGACATTACCTTTTGTGTTTCTCGGTTAAAATATTATAGAAAATACTACAGATTTCTCCCAATTTTATAAAATGGCAGCAACATTTGTTCGTGATAAATTAAGCGCGATTTATCAAAATCTATAAAATAATTAATTTTTATTCGTATCTTTCCGCTCGCATTTACATCACGAGAGATCATTGGGAGACACAAGTCGCGCTGGGGTGGATCCCATCGAAACGGCGAAAACGGCGATTACCCGCGCGATGCTATCGCGATGACGGGTTAATACGGGTCGATTTCCAGACCGAGGGGGTGCAACGCGGGCGCTGCCACGCCGACAAATAAGTTAACGCTTATGAACGAGTAAAGATGCGCGCGCGCGGGCGAAGCTGGGCGAGGAGAGTCACGTTTTTCGAAGGTTTGCCGTGGGCTCGGGGTCCTCTTCTGGTTCGGGCGTGCGAGCGGGACCCGGGCTCCAAACGCGCGCTCGCGCGCGCGCGCGCGCCTTGCCTCGCCCTGCTTTGCCCCGTCCCGTCCTGCCGCGCCGGTCGGTCCTGATCCCTTCGTACCTTGGGACCTACCACGCCACGGGATGCCTCTTCTCCCTCTCTCTTCCAACTTCTTACGCTCTTTCTCACTCTCTCTCCTCTTTTTCTCTTTCCCTCTCTCTTTCTCTCTCTCTCTCTCTCTCTCTCTCTCTCTCTCTCGTCTCTCTCCGTTGGCGCGGCGGCGCAGCATCCTTTAATATCTCTTGCCAGCCTCCTCTTCGAGAGCTCGCCGGCTCTCATCCTTCTCGGGCCCTCCTTAGATCCTCTCTCTCTCTCTCTCTCTCTCTCTCTCTCTCTCTCTCTCTCTCTGGACCTCCTCTCTTCTCGCGCTCACCCCTCTCGAGAGGCCCGAGCACTCTCTCGATAGCATCTTGATGGAATGCCTGCGGGGTAGGTACCTGCCGCATTGTCGGGTCTGCTCGCTCGTGCTTTCGCACTCCTCTCGTGCTCCCTTATTGTTGTTGGCTGGCTCTCCGTTGGCAGCCGCGGTCGTGTCGGTTATGGTAGTGGTGGCGGCGGCAACGGCGACGGTGGTACTGGTGATGTTGGTGGTGGTTGTTGTTGGTTATCGCTTCCATTGCTTCTTGTTGCATTCGCCGCTTGCTCTCTAGCATGCTCGTGGCACTTTGACACCGGTGCGCGCGCGATAGATTCGCAATATTGTTGCCGGCAGCGGTCTTTAGCGTGCTATTTTATTGCCGATTAGACATCATTCTTCAAACTCGTTTTGAGCGAATTTTTCGATGGTTATTATCAATGTTACATGAAAATATTAATAATTGAATTTTAAAGGTAATAATTAAAATCTAATCTTCGAAACGTTATATAATATTGATTTTATTCTATGTAATACCATAGCTTATGTTTATTCATTTTTTTAAGTAAAGCAAGAAATAAAAGATGTAATGAAAGATGTAAAGACAAAGACAAGGCGATGTTGATCTTAAAGGGTATTAAGCAAATTCGCAATAATTGAAATGAAATTGCGTCTTATTTACACAGTCATCATCGTCTCGTAATCATCTCTGGGTGGAATTTTAATCGGCTTACGTCCGATTTATGGTGGCGTTTCGTTCGTTTCTGCAAGAGGTATTCGCGCGCATCTTTACGCTCGTAAACGCGTGCTTAACGAGCTGTCCCAGTACAGGCATTTATCTCATAACTGTTTCGCTATTCGAGCTTTCGTACGCGATCATGCGATAGACGCGCAGTAATTTATTACGGGATAGAAACGAGACGAGACGTAATGTCAGTCGCATTTTAATTTGTCATCAGTGAAGACATTGGAACGCGGAGCGGCGAGCATTGTATCGACGATTGAGGAGCGGACGACTGGAGACCGGAGTAGCAGTTTTCATCCCCGTCGACGCACGAGCGAATGCGTGCACGCGTTGAATGCACGTTCCCGCGACCGGCGCGGCGCGTAGGTGTGGGTACACCCTGCGGAAGTAGGGCCCTGCTCTGACCCGAGCCTTTCGATTTCGTTTCTGTCGGCGGGGCATTCGTGGCGGGCTGTAGCCGCAGCCGCAGAGAGAGAGAGCGAGAGCGAGAAAGAGAGAGGAGAGAGAGAGAGAGAGAGAGAGAGAGAGAGAGAGAGAGAGAGAGAGAGAGCGCATCTAATGGGGGTAGCCGAGGAATTCCTTCGTTCGTAACCCGCGATTTACTGCTTGCGAGACGATTATATACGCATGTGTATAACATCCGCCCTCAATTCGATGTTTTTTTTTTAATTTTCGGGAATTATTAAATTTTGATAGAGTTGTTGTCCAATCTTCGAAGAATTGATATTTTGGATTTCTTGGAATGCTTGAAATTGAGAGAGGTGCTGTCTGATTTCTAGAGAGATGTGTAAAATTGACAGAACAATTTTCGAGACAGAAAATTATTCCTTTGCAACGACAAGCTAATAAATGTATGCGAATATTACACACACACACACACACACACACTTACATATATCCACGAGACATTGTTAATATCTTGATTCAGCATTTCGGATGTCGCCGATATCTCTTTCGCTTCGAAGACCCTTCTTGCAATCTACCTTTTCTCATATAAAATCGCACAAAAAACGACTCACATCCAGCTTATCCCATGCAACTTGGTTGCGCCCACTAAAGACGACGTGGTCCACACATGCGATCGGAAGACTCGGAATGGAGACTCCAAGATTCGTTAAGCGTCGTCGCCAAACAGATTCGTTGTAGCGGCTTGCTTAGGTCGACCGATTTTAAGGAACGTCAGAAAAATGGATGACACAACGGCGCTATACGAACACACACGAGAGAGAGAGAGAGAGAGAGAGAGAGAGAGAGAGAGAGAGAGAGAGAGAGAGAGAGAGAGAGAGAGAGAGAGAGAGAACGCGCGCTTACGTCGGCGCGGCGCGAAACGCGCGACTAGCAGTCGGGAGACCGCATTCCTCTCTCATCGTTTCTGGCTGCGCAGGATCTCTTCGCCGCGGTCACCGATATCTTTATTTTGTGCTGTCATAATTCAAACGACGCGCAACGCAACGCGGCCTCGATAAAACCACCTGGACAAATCGCTCGGCTGTCCGACACGCGCGGTTCCGTCGTCCGCCGATTGCCGCAACAGCAACCTCGGGATTCGGCCCGAGTCAACGCCGTGTAATCCAGGTCGGACTTTAAAGTATCGCGCCGACAACCTTGCTGCTCTCTTTATTAAACCCCGCGATTATCCGCGGGGATGCGATATTTCGCTAGACGCACGTGTCAAACCTTTGACAGCGAGAGAATGAAAATATTATCTTAGATTATAAGAAATAGTGTTTTTATTTTGCATATGTTTGCCTCTGAAGGCATAGTACGTATTTTAATACTTGCGTATTTGCGATTTGTTTCGATGTTTATTTGTTAGAGTCTATCAATTTTATTTAAAGTTCTTAAATTCTGTTGATTGACAATAAAACGATTGTGAGCTTTTATTTGTGTTTCACGTGCACGTGATTATTAGAAAGTTAATTAAGAATTGGGTTCATCAAAGAATTTTGTTTTCTATCTTGATGTCTGGACTAATTTCGCTATCGCGAAATAATCACTGTCCGCCAAAAATCTCGCTGCGATTACAACCAGACCTGAACGAGAGAGGAACGCGGAGTCTCCGAGAGGCTGGACGGAGCGGCCGGTCATAGGCAGTAAATCCTTGCGGATGATTAGAGGTCGGCATCGGGCCTTGTTACCCCGATATGGAATTCAATAAAGGATGATTAGCTATCTCTCGTGTTGCTCCCCCAATGGCATGATTGCTGGAGCAAGGCGACGCTGCGATTGCAGGTGCCGCAGCGAGACAAAAGGAACCAAATTGACCAGGCGAGGTAACGAGTCACTTTGTTTAAAAAAATTACTGTTTTGACCAATTGATGTCTAAGAAAGTTATTTCCGCCATCTAATAACAAGTGTCATGTATTGAGTAAGCAAGTTTGACCGCTGATTGCATTTCTGGCACACGCTTCGCCCAGTTACGCCGCTGCGTTTAAGGTTCCATTGCTCTTTATAACAACGACACGACTGTCCCGCTTTTACCAACCCCTTATCTCACATTCGGCAAATAGTCGTTAACATAAATCAGAAGGCAAGATAAAACCATGCCGCGAGCGCATTTAACTCTATAAACAGTACAACATATTTCTCTCTTACCTAAAAACACGAAGCGGAAACGGCGGAAGACCTCTGCATACAGGATATCTCAGAAGTCGTTGAACCCCAGATAGAAGACCAACTGAAAAGAGAAAAATGCATGTTTTAGTATTAAGTAATCCAACAATAAGATTATACAGCTTTTCAGGCCTAACACAACAAAAAACACATCAAATCTTATTATTCCATACATTTAGATATTTTCAATCTGAAGATTTATTATAACGCCATCACCAAATTATTTACTATTCGATAAAATCCTATACAATACACAATCTAAAATCAGATCATAAGACGTCTTAAAGATGTCTTGTGACCTGGTTTTAGATTTTGTCTGGGAATCTAATGTCTGAATACCTAAGGTGCAACAAGACGGCACATCTCGTCGTCGGGATTTACCTATATCGATTGCAAATTGTTTCGCGTTGCATTCCACGTCGCGTTTAACTTAAGTATCTGTCGTTTAACTGGCGTCACGTACACGCGTGCTGTCGCCCAGAGGCGTAATAGACCTCGACGCGCAAGTTAAAGGGACACGAAGTTAAAGAGGATTAAGAATACTGTCGTAGGTTTTGAACTCGCGGTTGAACGACGTATAAATCTTTGAAACCCGGACTCACGTTAGGTACCGTACAAGCTTTAAATTTCGTAAGTTTTGCTAAACAAGTTGAAGAATGAAAAAGAGCGCAAGAAAAAAAAAGCAGTATTGGCACTTTGCAATAATTCATTGAGTAAATTTGTCACTTATGCTGAATAAAATTAATATTTAATATACATATGCAAATGTGTAAGATACATGTTGCCTTTTAAACACAGTCGTCTATCTTAATATCTATTTTAATCATTTCGAAGTAGTTTTCGCATTCAAAAAATTCATATTTTCAATGTTTTTTTTATATGTCTACTTAATAAAATTAAGACTGTTGTAAAAATAATTTCCTAATTCTGGTCAAAATTATATAAATTCTCTTAATAAACACATAATAAAACAATGAATAAAAAATCATGAAAATAAACTTTTAATTAAAAGTATTGATGTTTATTACTTGACTGATATTATAACAAAATCTATTTTGTTATACATTGTTTATTTTGAAATTGTAATTTATACATTTATACATTTATACATTTACAATTTTTCATATAATAATGCATAAAATGTAATTAATATAATATAGTTATTATAATATAAAAATAATTATATATATATATATTATATTAATGCACGTGAAAAACTATAAGTCGTAAAAAAATACAATAAATAAACTATATATATATTTCATAAATTTAATATTCAATATACGTGTAGATTATATTTATTATAAATTTTTACGATCTGTATAAATTAAATACTCTGAATCAGATAATAAATTGTATTTAATTGAAATTAATGGAGAATTCGTACAGAACATTTATACAGAATAAAAATTGCTTTAATATTTCATATAATCTGAATAGTTGTAATGTTAAGTGTCAACAGTTACGAAACATGTGTACAAAAAAATTTCTTATATTTAATTATAAAATGTAGAAATCTGTAAAAATTCATAAATGTTTAAATATAATTATATATGCATATCAAATTCTATATTTTAATATGAGGAGTCCAAAAAGTTAAGCAAGAAAAAGAAAACCAAAAAATTAGCTTAAAAATTCGTCGTCTAGACAAGAATCCCTCCGTGGTTTAATGACTTTCCTGAAGCGGTCATTTAGATTGATTGCCGAAGTCAAGCCAGAACGACCTGCTTCAATGATGAAACAGGAGGAGCAGCTGGCCTGACGGTGACACGAGCGGTCAGAATGTGTAGCGAAGTGCACATTCCCCGACGATATACTCGTACGTGTACGGCACACGACGTCGATTGTAAGTGAATGCCGCGTGAATTTGAGTTGCAACGCCTTCCCGACGTCGCCGGCTGCGCTCTTTTTCTGCTCACGTCATTATTTTACATATATACACGTTGGAGTGTCTTATCTGAAAGGCACGAGAAGGCAGAAATCGCGGAAGTGCCGACCTCGCATTTGGGGAGCAATTGCATAATATTCTGCCAGGCATTTAAATTTCTGTCGAACACACATTTCCTACGGACAATGGAATTTTTGTCGTTCTCACCCGTTCAAACAATATAAAAATTATATGTCGAAATGCTTTTCAGAATAAAAACAAAATTTAATTTGGATGATTAATACTCATATTTATAATTAAAACGTTATTATTAATTATGACGTTAAATTTATATATTTTTAAATTTCTCTCTTCTTTTTAAAATTCTGTAAAATATTTTTCAATATTATTATACTATATGATTACAAATATATTAACTATATTAAAACTGATATATCAAATTACATTAAAATTTTTTTCTTCTTACTTTTATCTTCTGTCATTTATAATGCAGATATTCATAATATTTCCGATTATTATGTTTTTACACATTTAATGTTTGTCTACCTACGGTAGAAGTCATTATCGTGAAAATATGTATTATAAATACTAAGTTACAGTTCCAAACGTTTGGTCATTGACACGTGCGACGCTATATGGCGCCAATGAAATTAAGCTATAAATTTGGTCGCTAAAAAGCAATACTTCCGGTTGATAAAGCGACACGAGCCACGGGAGGGAAGACAATTAATGCTCTCTTATCACGGCTTGTTAAGCCCTCTCACGAGATTAAATTATCGAATTGCGCGCGATCGCGTCTCTGCTCACACCATTCGACCGCTTCTTTCTTTCTGTCTCTCTTTCCCTCTCCCTCCCTCTCCCTCTCTCTCTCTCTCTCTCTCTCTCTCTCTCTCTCTTTCTCTCTCTCTCTCTCTCTCTCTGGGATATAATAAATCGTCGATCAGCGCGTGATCGAGCGAATGGCCTAAGCGAAACAGGGTGGCCTGGCTTTCGCTTCCTTAATGATTTGTCTGTCCTTAGCTTATCTCTCGTTAACGAATGTCTCGCTTCTCCACGTTCCCAGAGGAAAACGAAGGTTAACAGGGCGTCGCACGCTCGAATTACAATCCACCGCCAACCCGTCGTCGATCAAATTCATGTTAAAGAAACGGTAATTCGAGCTTTTAGTCAGAAAGCACGTATAATTAAATGGCAAGTGTAAAGAGAGAGAGAGAGCGTAAACGTAATGAGCAAATAATGGAATCGGAGAACGCGATATCGTGACGAAACTTTCCCAGATAATATCTCAAAATTTAACCTTATTTAATCATAAATTTAAAATCAAATTAAATTGCAGATGTTTATTATTATTACATACGATATGAATAAGAATTTCATTCCGCGGGCACAAATGAACGCATTAACAGCGTTAACAGCGTTGCGTCAATAGTTCTAATTTTAGACGACAATTAATTAAAATTCCTCTTTACGTGTAATCCGTAAGATCTGGCCGTCCGGGGTTCCGAGCGTGAACGACTTTAATTGGCGGTCTTGGAATAATTCGCTGATTGCATTTGAATCATGAAAATTCATATTGTGCGTCTGAAGGACTCGCGCCGGTAACATTGTGTTTCGTAAACTTTCTTCAACGGATACAAATATCTCAGGAGAAACGCTCTGCTTAAGGTCAAGTCGGCGAGGATCGCTTAATTTGAACGTTTCGGTTTCATTAAACGTACCACGCGTCGTATGAAATTTTTTTTCACTTTCAAGGCGCATAAAACTGGTTATTGAATGGATGGCAAAAAAAAAAACGTCTGCAAAATAGAGACTGCAAGTGCCCATATTCGACGGCGAATTATATGATCGTATCGCAATTGAAAAAATCATAAGGTGATTGTAATTTTTATTTCAGCACCATCATTCATTTACGTAACGCGAGGGTCTGCTGAATGAAATTTATTACACCGTGCACCTCGACAACGCACATTGTTCGCTCCGTCTTCATTAGCGTATAATGTAGAACGAACTGACCACGGATTTCCGTAATTAACACATTAAGCAAGATAAAAGATTAATAAATAATAAAATGAATAAATATAAAAACAATAATTCTAATGCATTATTTTTCATTTATATTATTTATGTAATATATTATGTTTTCCTTTATACTGTTTATCTATTTGTTTTATTTTTTTTATATTTTATTATCTCTATTTTATTAATTTTATTTTAGTATAGTTTACTATTTTGTGTATTTATTCAATTATACTTAAATCTAATTAACATTAGTAAATTACATGATATCACAAACTATTTTTAAACAGTGAGATCAAGAAGTAGACCGTGTAACTACTGATTATGTGCAACGCACGCGAATTTTAATTGACGCAAGTTAAGTTATTAATTATTCGTTACATTAAGTAGATTTCTTGAGATTGTAGCAAACGCAATTCTGTCGTAAGGAACAAGCACGCGACGTGATTTATAAAAAATTTAGAATCAGCCTGAGTAAGTGTCGGATGATGTTTAATTTAAGATATGCTCGCGGCAGTTGATTTATATTGGTACTTTTTTTTCGTATATATAATTGCAGCATGTGTAAAAATCATCTTGATTCGACTTACTAAATCGAATTCATGCTAGAAAGGTTGAATTATTCAAGAAATTCCCATTTCAAGGCCAGAAAGAGCTCAGCTAGCAATTCGTTCCTCAACGAAGCCAAACCGCTTTGTCGAAGCCGTGCCGCTCCTTCTGTTTCGGGCGTATCCTGTTTCTTGGAAAGAATTTGACGCGGCACTCGCCTCAATGTTCGTCTCTCAAAAACGCCATACTTTAATATCCTTCTTCGCTCGCGGAGAGTCTCCTCCACAGTCGCCTTGAAAATCTAGCTTTAAATATGAATGGCCGGCTGAACGGTTCGATTATGGATAAGGTCAAGAGGTTTTTAAGAGTTTGGTAAAAATGCTATGTAATGGTCGCCAACAAAGTTTATTTTTGCATCTTTTATTCGTTTCATTTGCCTGTTTACATAGGACAATGTTGTCACATAAATATATCGAATAGAAAATTTTATAAAAAATGATGCAAAAATAGATGTGATGTACATTTAATTACGAATGAAGATGTACATAGATGATCAATGTATAAATTACGATAGATAATAAATTATCAGTGATAACTAAATGGTAGAATAGTTAGGGGTGCGAGAAAAAGAAAAAAAGCTATAATTTTGATTCAAAGCTGCTACTATTCTAGAATACAAATGTACGTGTGATAAATTGACAGTTTTTTAAACCTTTAAATGATTCTTTTGATTGCGCTCACCGCAACTCAATAGTGGTTTTAACCTTTATTAAGATGCTTTTCAATTGATAGCCCTGAATGAACAGGGTGAAAACAGGACTGTGGAATCCAGTCGCTTTTTTCGATGTTCATCAATGTCATCTACCTCTTTTTCCCTTATTTAACCGTGAGCAGTGCAATTTCTACAATACTTCACGCTTTTTTCTTAAATGTTCTTTATCTTTCTTTGTGTAAGTTCAGAGAATACTTTCTTTTCTTCCGTTTTTTTTTTCACTTTCCTATCTTTATGTAACATCACTTACATAAATTTACTTATAATAGAAAAATACAGAATCACTTACATAAATTTACTTATAATAGAAAGATATATAGAAGTCAAGAATAAATCAAACCCAAAATACAAAACTACTTGGTCATGCATATCTGTGCTAATTAAATTAAATTTGTTTATTTATGCTTTCACATTTAAATTTGATTAAAATATATTCTGCATTGTATTCGCACAATATGATATTATTTCAAACTGAGTTTTAATTAATAACATAAGTGACAATAGGTAAATAAGTGAACTATACATCGGTAGGCTCCATTCGGCTGTCGCAATATTTCAGGGAATTTCAAAGAAGACGCGAGATGACCGGAGTTGAGATTTACGGTGAATTTCTGACACTACCGTGTAAACGTAGTTACGCCTTCAATTTCGCAACACTTGCTTCTCTTTTGCGAGTCATAATTTACATCGCTGAGCATCTCTTGGTAGCCGACCAGATCGCATTCGCGTTTCATCCTCGTGACGAACGGGCAAGAGAGGAGTATCCTCGTGAGAGCGTTGGGCACCGGCCTTCCCGCCCAATGAAGAAGCTTTCGAGACGTTTCTTCGACAAACTGAAAAATCCGAATCCGCTTTGCCGCGGGGCGGCCATATGGCGCGGATTTGATTAATTGTGCGTGTGCTCCGCGGCATCGCAAACGCAACGAAACGTTATTATCCCGGAGACGAATTGCCTCGCTACTTTACATGCCGCTCCTTCTCCGCTTTCCTTTTTTCGCGGCGGTCGAGATAAACCGCATCATTTGATCATCATCCCCCGCGTCCGTTAGTGCAAAAAACGCCACCTCATTCCCGCCGCTTTCTCAGGCACTTTTCGACGACAGCCTCCAACACGGCGCGTGATGTATCGCCACAATTTCTTTTAGCCAATGCAGCTTTTATCAACTGCCGATGGATAAATCGCGAGGCTTAGTTTGTATCGGAGGAGCAAGCATATCACCGTTAATTATTTTCTCAATCAATCCTAATTCAATTATATGAAGGAAATATTTTATTATGTCCCGATATCAGAATGGAATATTAAAATAAAAATGATTACGAGAATACAGAATTGTAGCGGTTATTTTGGTCTTTAATATACGAGTAATAAAGTGTTTCTATGTCCTGACAACCGCGTCGTCTATTCACAGCCACCCTTACAGAATAAAATGTAAAATATAATATAATCATTCTTTAATTTTAACATAAAAATATATTTCTTAAAAAAGGACAGTGTACAAATTGGAAAAACTTAATGCCGAGAAAACGCAATTTGAGAAAAATAACTTTCCGAGAAAAAAAGTTGGTGTAATAATATATTAATTAGAATTGTTAAGAATTATTATAAAAATTATTATATTATAGGAACAGCAATGAAAAATAATGAAAATAAAAAATATTAAAATTTTGACCTATCTTCGATTTATCCCACGTGTCGCGGGTAACTCGCTGCGCATGTTGAAAACCGCAAGCAAGTCGCAAGCGGTGCCCGCGATTCTCGTGTGTGCAGCGTGTAGTCCGGCAGCCCGATCGATACGTCACGTCGTTACAGCATTTAAGATGGATGAACTCAGAATCTGCCAGATGTTAGCGAGAAGAGGAGAGCCGTCGCCGCTGGTGGACCCTCTCTCGCGCATTCTTCCCCCTGTCGGCGCAATAACGTCGCCGTCGAAGATTACCCTGGGCGGGAAGAGGAGGCGCGGGGAGGGGGAGGGGAGTCCCGATTTCGTTAAGGATGGCTAGCCAGACTGGCTGCCACCACTTGCTCTCACCCTTCGCGACGAGCTCGTGCCAAGCAGATGTCTTATTGTCATGCTAAGGGATCACCCTTGTGCGATATGTAACGTCTTTCGGCCTGTCGGTACCGTCGTCGGTTTCTGCTTGTTTGAAATTATTTTTTCAGCAGCCGGGTAGGGTGAAGGGGAGGGAGGGGTTAAGTCGGAACACGTAACGTATCCCGACGGTGCCGCCCTTCTTCTTCTGGCCGCTGCAGTGCGCAATACGCCATACGGCAAGTACAGATCGTCGTACAAATTAGGCGATTAATCGCAGCGCGGAATCCGAAGAAAGACGGTCCTTGAGTACACTCGACGAAAATCTCCTTAGGAATCTTCATTACGAGACAACAAGCATATGAGATTTTTCATATATATTCCTTCTAATTTTCAATTTGTTATACGATAGATTTTAACTGTGTTTCTAAATTACTTCTCAATTTTTGTTCCAAGATTTTTGTATTGTAAGAATGTAATTAAAATGCATATCAGTATATTTAACTTTATCTAATTGTACGAATAAATACTGTCTCTGAAAAAGTTAAACTAGTATAGATTTAAAAATCAAAAGATACAGATACTTCAAGTTTGTGAAAAACGTCATGTAATTTGTATCTTATTTTACAGTTATTCAGAATTATTGTAAATAGTTTCTATCATGTAAGTCCTCGAGTGTGTAAATTGCACACGAATTTGTGACTCGCGGCAGTCGCCACCTTTCGCGGCGCGCGCTCGCTTTCAAACCGCGACAGCGACGACTTCCTTAGCTTTCAACTTTACCCCAAGAAGGCGATCTCGAATAAAATCGGCAGCTGCCACTGCCCTTTGTATTTCACTGGCACGGGCTACGCGGACTTTTGTTGTTCCAATGCTATTGTCGCGGCGTCGCCGCTGGCGCGTATTACCGTACGAATGACTCTTGATCGAGAAATTTATTGAACCACGCTCCAATGGAAGACGGCAAACAGATCGCACGCAATCAGATGACACGGATTGCCGTAAAAGCTACGCTCCCTTCCAATCGTTTCTTTCTTCGACTTCTTTTGTAGCGCATTTTTCCGTAAAAAGTCAAATTTAAACATCTCAGTGACTAAGTTTAATTCAAAGTATCTTTTTTTTTATTAATCTGAGATTTCAATCAACGTACTCATTAATAAAGTCGAATAACACGAGATTGTATATTTTATTTTAACCGTACAATTTTTGCTTGAACTGAAATTCTTATTTTTTGAACCTTCGGTTTGTCCTCGATCTCGTGTCTTCGAGAGGTCTCGTTGCATAAGTCACTTCCGATGTCGGGAATCAAGCCTCCCCGTGATGTCGAGACTGGGACCAGGTGTCGCGAGGGTACTTTGGCGGAGAAGGTTCGTTAGTCCACGTCAGAGCCGATTTTATCGATCCGAGACGTCAACTGCGTCGTACTCTTGGCGTCGTACCCTACCCCTCGCGTACCCCAGAGAGTTTAACCGCGCGCGACCACCCCAATATTTTCTTCTCTGCGCTCGTTCGTTTTCCTTCGCCTTCTCCCCCTCTCCCTCCTAGCACACGCTTCTTACGTTATAAAATACTATTACGTTATAGACGATAGCCAGGTGTCCCGAAGTGCCCCCGTGCTTAATCCCCCCCTCTACTTTAATACGCAGGTGTGCCTGGCACGCGCACTTCTGCATCCCTCTCGCGCGAGCATCGCCGTTTTCTCTCTTTCACTCTCTCCTTTTTCTCGCTTTCCTCGAAGGAGGTGCCGGATCTTCCTAAAGGAAGAAACGCGTGCACGCGGTAATTTAAATATAGAAATTTCGTACACAAATTTACAAACATGTAACCGGAGAGCTTGAATTAGAGAATGACATTCGAATTTTACTCCCAAAAACAAAAAAAAACGAGTATATACATATATTTCGAACGAGACTATGTGTCTCTTCAATTAATATTAAAAGTTAGAAATATTAAATAATAAAAAATGCGTAATATCTCTGGGTTAGATCTCTTTAACTTTTTGATCTTTCAATGCTTTGTAAGGATATTCAAAGTGATTACTGAACTCATATCAAGCCAACATCTTGTCGAGTGACAGGCCGTAACGCCTGCGATGATAACCGTCTTGAACAGGCGGCCCCGACTGTATGTCCGTTTTCTGAATTTAGCGCGGACGGAAAGTGGGCTATCTAACAAGACAACGGCATAAGGCGCACGTGCTATACGCGTGGCTGATGTCTCGCCAGATGACTTCTAATTAAATTACCATAATTACCGGAGCCCGAAGTCACGGCCGAAGGCGTCCTTTCGATAGACGGGACTAGGTGTTAAAACGGTTATACGTCGTGGTCGCGGTGGTGCTACCCTACATTACGACGAGTATCTGTAATACAAGTCCAGCGGTTTAACGAAAACAAGAAATCGAATGAGTAACTTCCTAATCCTGATTTCTTGGTCGCGTTTTATTTCTCAAAAATAAATACGTTGTCTATTATAAATCTAAAAGAGATGGATCTTAAAATAATGTAAATTTCTCTAGACAAATTTTTCATCTTTATGTCGCACTTGTTGTACATGTAAATTTTGCAAGATTTATCTTTTTTTAAAATAAAATATTATAGTTTCTGAATTGTAAATGTATAAGCCATAAAAATGCGAGTGACAAACGTATACATTAACTTATTTTTTAATATTTAATAAATTTAATCAATTTTAATTTAATATGCTTTAAATTTAATCGTCAAATAAGAATTAATAAAATAATGTAACAATAATTTTTTTTTAGATGTACATTAAGAGAAATATGTCGAAATATTGAGAACTAAATATTTTTTGTAACGTTTCCTTCGATATTGTTATAAAATATTTATATTTGCGAAAAAATATACATTTTTACAAAATATATCTCATTTTTTTAATTAATTGGTTTATTTTATAGAAATAAAATTTTAGGAGTAAAATATACATTATTTCCCATTAAAAAAATTCTTTATTCTTCTCTAATAAATGATTTATTCAAATAGGATGAAATAAAAGTTTAATTTTTAACAAATAAATCATTTATTTTTATGCACGTATGATATTATCTCTTTAAATAAAATATATTTTATGGAAATATATTTCAGTATTTTACAGAATACTTTATAGAAATATATATTGCACAAATAAGTTTTTTATAATAAATAAATATTGAAGAAAACATCACAAGAAATATTGAGTTCTCAATACTTCAACATTTTTCTCTCAGTGTATTTTAAAGAGTTATATACGCTCAAAGAAAATCTTAAAATTTATTTTTAATGTAAATTTTTTTTATTTTTGTTAAAGCGGAATCAATGTTAAATTAGACAAAAATATTCAAAATGAATTATTTATGATACAATAACTATCACAATTCTTTTCTAAAAAAGGGCATGGCATCGATACTCGCATCTCTCGAAGTATTGTTGTCGCTTTTCCGCGATGTCGATTGGTTCTCTCATTGCGCTTACTACGTGTTGCGAGAGTAATCATTGCGATCGAATTTTGACAGCTGTCAAATTTGTATAAATGGTTATCTATACCGGAAGAGACGGGGAGAGACCGGGAGAGACGGAGAGAGACGGAGTGAGATGGGGAGAGACCGGGAGAGACGGGGAGAGACGGGAGAGACCGAGAGAGACGGGGAGAGACGGGGAGAGACGGGGAGAAACCGGGAGAGACGGGGAGAGACCGGGAGAGACGGGGAGAGACCGGGAGAGACGGGGAGAGACGGGGAGAGACGGAGAGAGACGAGGAGAGACGGAAAACACCGGGAGAGACCGGGAAAGACGGGGAGAGACGGGTGGAGATCGGGAGAGACGGGGAGAGACGAGGAGAGACGGGGAGAGACGGGGAGAGACGGGGAGAGACCGGGAGAGACAGAGAAAGACGGGGAGAGACGGAAGAGACCGGGAGAGACGGGGAGAGACGGGGAGAGACAGGGAGAGACGGGGAGAGACGGGTAGAGACCGGGAGAGACGAGGAGAGACGGGGAGAGACCGGGAGAGACCGGGAGAGACGGGGAGAGACCGGGAGAGACTAGCAATAATAGTTAATTAATTGATGTATATAAAGTTCCAAAAAATGTTGATCTTATTTTATATAGAAAGATACATGTAATGTCAAAGTATTTAATAATTTATTAACAATTGTAATTTTGTTTATCAAACTATGTCTTCAATCTCTAATGCTAATTAAAGAAAAAAAAAACAAGAAAAAGAAGAAGAGTCAGAGCTGACAACATTTTGTTACATTTCAGTGTCAATATCATATTACTTTAAAGAAGATTTATGTATGTTGTGTATATTGTATTTCTTTTTTCCTTTTTTTATGTGTATAATATTTTTGAAGAAGAAAGAAAATTAGATAATAAATTAATGTATGTAAGTACGCTTTCTCTCTCTCTCTCTCTCTCTCTCTCTCTCTCTCTCTCTCTCTATTTCTTTTTCCTTTCTTTTTGTATATAATTATTTATTTATATAATTATTATTGCAATTGTTATTTTTAAAAAGTAAAAAACTAAATAGCGCGCCTGTGTTGTTCTAGTATATATAAATTATAGAATGTACTATGTATATCTTATAATTCTTTTATTAAAGAAATGAGATGGGAGTGAATATATCTTTGAGCTCGTGTATAGCAAATTTTTCTTCACTTTTGAAATTCACGTTTGCATAAACGTGACGTACATGCGTGCGCCCGCGAAGTTTGAATGTGGCGGTCTCGGTGTTCGTGATAACGGAGCATTTGAGAGAGTAGCCGCGTATAATGAAGAGCGCTTTGCGGTGCTACTGGCTAACCTCAAGTCATGCAGAATATCGACACGAACGGCATAATTACGGAGCGTTTTCGAGAAAGTATTACCGCCACAACGAAATACCGTACAAGTAAAATAACGTGAGTGCCACGCAGCCGTTGCGCATAAAATACAAGTGATTTGCGCGCATGCATTTTTTCGGCAGCTTCTAAGAACGTAACCATCCGGTGATAAACAACTAAAGTTGAAATAAGAACAAAAATTTATATTTCTCTAGCCTTTGCTTATTTTCAATTTCTTCGAAAAATTGATAAAAGTTATCGTGTGTTCTCTGTCAGAGGAATATACGTGCCTACGTGACACTGTACTTAAATCTGCACAAACTCCGTAAACTAGAGATTAAGATTAAAATTGGATTAAAATTTAATTTAAAAAATCAATCTCAGATTTAATAAACTTTGCTTTAATTAATCAAATTTTAATCTCTAAACTCAAACTCTACTTCAAAAGTATTTTTACGGGACATTTGTAAAATAACGTGAGAAATCTTTGTTTTAAATTACATTTTGATTATTATTAATATTATTGCCTCAAGATGTTTCGCCCGACGTTTATACGAATGCTTTTTTTCGCGAATAAATTCTTGGAATTGGCACGGATGTACGAATCACAGTGAAGGTCAGGGACGCGTTTCGCTGGGGAGAACCGATAAGTGGGATAGTGATCCCACAGCAACCGACTGTCGTCTTATCAGTCGGTCTCAGCTGTTCACCCCACGCGACGTGTCCCGATTCTCGGAAGGACCTCGTAAAAATATCATACAGGATGCGAGCCGCCTGCTATAGTGACCTGCTGCTATGGGCCAGCATAAGGATTCTCGTTTCGATTCGTCGTCCCTGGGATGCACATGGTGCACTATTCATAAAAACGCAGATCAAAACATTTTGCGTTTGATGCATCCACATTTTCTACGAGCAGGGACACATTACTTAATTTTCACTCATTATCATTAATTATTTTTCATTAAATTATTTTCGATTATTTAAAACAGAAGAAGTAACATTAAAACAAGATTAGATACAATTAATATACAATTTGTATCGTTTTATTCATATAAATAATATATTATAGGTAAATTACTTGTCATTTTTTAAATACTGATTGTAATACCTCTGTCCATATTATTAAATCTTTTTTTCGGTAAATAATAACAATAGTACTTATGTATTTGTATTATTAAACATGCAACTATTCATTTTAAAATTAAATTGTAAATTATAACAATTATAAAAAGTTTGTTCTTTGCAAATCAATCTTTTAAAAAAATGTCATGTATTCTTAAAAAAATATCTATATAAAAACAAATTTTTTAACAAAATCTAGCTACAGTCAGGCCACAGGAAAGAAAACACCGGGAAATAAGGAAGGACTTCGTAGCGAGAAAAGGGGTGGCTCCGCGGGTATCCGTCGACGCGTATCGCGATTTTGCATGCGGTTATTATCTTCTCGCGCGCGAGGGTTCCCTTTCCATTCTTTTTCAAACGGCCCCGCCGCGAACGGAATTACCCGAGAATTCTATCGACAAATCCCGCAACCATCTCCCGTTGACCGGCGCAGACATTATCATCGCATTAACCGTACTATGGAGAGAAAGGGAGAGATAAGGAGACAGAGAAAGAGAGAGAGAGAGAGAGAGAGAAAAGAAGCTGGTCCAGCTCGATCCCAAACAATTCAGCGACGGTTCCTGTCCTACTGACGTTGGTTTCGCGGAGAGATGAAGAGAAAGAGAAAGAGGAAAAAACCAGAGAGAGAGAGAGAGAGAGAGAGAGAGAGAGAGAGAGACGTGGAGACTCGATAGGTACAAAGACCACCAGACGGTAGTACTCGTTTCTTTCTGTTGCCTCTTTCATCCTTCCCGGCACTTCCTTCCCACCGTCTACTCTCTATCTTCTTCTTCTCCTCCTTCTCTTTCTTCACCTTCTTTTTCTTCTTTGCTTTCATCGCGCCTCCATCGTTCGAATCGGAATTTTGTTCGCGATCATCGACTTATTCACGAAATCAAGAATGCGGATCCAAGGATGTGGAAGAAAAAGGCCACACAAAAATGGAACACAGGAAGTTTCGGACAATAGTTTCAAATAACTATCAAAATCTTTAGAAATGTCGCAAAGTAAATATATTAATTACGATTTAAAAATAGATTTGAATTATTAATAGACATATCTTAAAAAAAATCTTCTTTCTAGTATGTTTTAACCACGCAAGCATCTATTTTCGTGTTCAGATACATTTTAAATATCTACAGGATAAATCCTTCCCTCAACATGCATTTGTACAAATCACTAAGAACGATGTACTTTTTACGTTCCCGATGAAGAACTCCGAGGGAACACTATCATGATGACGATGACAACGTCAGTCAAGGAAGCGAGAAACGAAATCCTCCGAAGAATATCACCTCGACGAGTATGTCCGCGTTTAATTGGACGAAGGGCCCGATTCGCGCGTATCATAAGACCTCGGACGTCGGCGAGGCGGTCCTCGGCTCATCAATCTGGGCGCTGACTAGCTAATTTCGACATGGACGGCAACACACAGGGGATCCAGACGTAAATCGCTATCTCGCGGGAGGATAAGTCGATGGAATCGCGCGGATTAACAACCGCGGCAGAGAATCGGCCGCCTTCGCGTCGTCCGAGGGAGAGATGGGCAGTCCGATTTCGTGACCAAGCGGTTACTTTCTTGCAGCCCCGCCGTGTTAGTCGGAATGGGGTACAGGTACACCCGGAGCATGCCCGATCCTCTCGGATTGATCATGAACTTGTATACAATAGAAATGATAATCGCAATTTACAGAAAAATGTGCGGAAAATGTGCGAAACTTTGCTGTCAAACCAGAAAACTTAATTATTAAAATTATTATTATTTATTATTATCAATTAATTATTATAATTTTTATTATTACTATTAATTCTTAAATATTTGTTAGATAAATTAACGGTCATTTTTATTGTACATATTTAAAATTTATTCTACGGGAGTAATATCGTTATTTTATTTTATACTTTTAACGTTTATTATTATTACTGTGGTCCATTTCTCTCTTGTATCATTTTACTTTCTTCATTCAAAGAAAAATTTATCTACGAATTTTTTTAAACTTTCGTATCGACGCAATTATTCTCCGCGACATAATTTTGTGCGAGACGATAGAAACGACTTATTGCAGAAATCCCCGTTGATTGACGTTTCTGCGAAAGCCGAGAGGGGCTCGCAGAGTCGTTGGCTTACCGAAGGACCTCACGCGTGTTGTTATAATACAATACATTCGTGCGTGCATGCTCGCGCGCTCGAACGCTCGCGCGCGCGCATTGTTGCGGCGTAAACGTTGGTGCACAATACGAATCGAGTTCCATTGAGACAATTGGCAATTTTCGACGCCGAATATCCGTCGGAAGCGGCGATAGCGCCCACGGCCACTCACTTGGCAAATTGAAGTCCAGACAATAAATTGCAAACTGTCGTATGCTACGGTACCGCACGTACGATGCTCCGTACGCGTGCGTTACGCGCACTACACACGCACGCGTTCCGTGACGGAGCGCGCGTCGTATCTTCCTTCTCCCTCTTCCTTCGCTCTTTCGCTATTTCGCCCTTCCTCCCTCCGTCTTTCCTGCCCGCCTCCCTTCTTCCCTTATCCTCTTTCGTTCTTTCTTTCTCTCTCTCTCTCTTTCTCTCTCTCTTTCTCTTTTTCTCTCTATCGTCGTCATAAGGACCGCACGCAGTAACATTACCATTCGGTCGCAGACGAATTCATTGGCTATGCCAGGGCGTCTTCCGTTCACAGGCAGAACGGTTGTCAGTCCGGTTTGACCCGACTTAGATTGTACGTGAGGAGTTGTTACGGTCGGCATTCATCAAACGATCCCCTGATCGCGTACGAAACGGTTCTTCCTTATCGAAACGGAGCGAAATCTATATTTTATCAGGAGAGTAGTGCATAAGCGCCTGTGCGCTTCTTTGCTTATCCAGCGATATGTATCGGCATGTATCAAAAGGTGTCAGACGTTCTTCAGTCAATAAGAGCAAAATAAGATTGAAATTTCGTATCACTTTGGATTATTTTTGATGGCTGATAATATCTTTTTAGTAGATTTGTGTTACATTTCAAATCTCTAGTTTTTAAAAATATAAAAAGAGAAGGGAAAATTGAAATTATATATTTTCTCTTTTCTCTTTAAAATCAACTTATTAAATGGCTATTAACACTTTCGACAATACTTTCTCAAGATTTTTAACAGCGTTTAACAGTAACAGGGAAATTTAACTTCATCGTCATACAAAGTAACTCTCTAAAAAATATTTATGATCTTTTCTGTATCCTGCACTAAAGAGATAAGATAATGTAATTAGTGGGTATCTTTCGAAACGAATGTTAACTAAATTGCGGCAACCGGTGGTAAAAGCAACAGCTGACTCGCCAATACTCGCGATTGACTCATCGAGTCGATTGACTCACGCCGAGTGTTTTATCAGCAATTCGAATTCCCATACTACCTGCGCACGTCATTACGGCGAGTCGAAAAAGATTCTCACCGGCGGCACATTAAAATATAGGGGCCGTGCGATGCGCATCTGCCTACCTCCATACGCAATTACGGACGAAACTGGCATTGTGTGCCGATGCACCACACTGACTCGTCCCGCGGTGGTACCCACGAAGAAACGATCGTACGTCTATAGGTGTGTGCGTGTGTCGCGTCGATTCGCGCTCTGTCTCTCTTTTCATGGGGGTTTATTCATCGGCGTATTGCGTCCCCATGCCCCGTGAGAGGTTCGCACGCGACATTGAATCCATGACTATGTAGAAGCGCTTCGCCTCGGAGTAGCCTTGCAACTTCCGACCCTCATGCCGAAGTCATGTCGTCGTTTCGCATAACGTTGCGTCTCATAACACCGTCTTCATATATATAACTACCCTGAAAACCAAATTTTACGACGGACGAAAGGGAAATGAGTCAGATTGAGTTCCCGTATTTTGAAAAGGCAAAAAGAATCGCGCCGTGGGACCGGCAAAAAAAAAAAAGAAACGAGAGAAAACCCGAAAACCCTTTTTCGGGTAAACCGGAATAAACAGCTGGTGGAAGTCGGTCGACGGTGATCGTACGTCACGTGTGCTCCTTACGAGAGAAACGACGCTCCGAGGCGTCGTAATCTCTTTGAAACTAAATATTGTTACAATATTTACGAGTAGCGGACACAAGTGCCGCGAGCCCTCAGCTGTCGCATCGCGTAACGACTTTGTTAAAAGCGGGGCGCGAGTGCTCTCATCCTGTTGAGGAGCCAAACCGACGCGGGCACGGCGCGGAGCGCCTTGCCCTGACAAGACAATTTCGAAACGGCGCACTTTACTGAGAAAGGGCCCTCCAGTAACGGCCGGTTATTGACGTATTACGAGATAATGCGGTGGCAGTAATACGTCACTTCCGGCTGGCCGGTGATCAAGTCGAGGGTTGCGCTTTTTGAGCAACTTGGGCGCACTCTTTAATCGAATATTTAGATAAAGATTCGCGAGCGCGCGCGCCTGCGCGCGCGCGCACTCTTCATGGGAGTGCCACATCCGGTGTAATAAGCTGTATCATTATATGCAGATCGTGACATAGAAATTCATTCGACTCGTGCCACGACGTTCGAAATAGCAGCCGAGGAATGTTTGCATCAACCTGATATTATTACGCGAGTTAATCCTATACTGCGACGAGGGGTAAGTGAAGCTATCGTAATTATTATAATATACTGCGAAGTTTGTTATTTTCAAGCGGGTAAGGATTTTGTTTTCAGTCTCTTAATTTAAATTCCACGTTCTTATTTAATAAAAAAAAAGCACTAATGTAATAATTTTAAAGATTAATCTACAATATTAATTTGTATTTATAATATTATTTATGTTGTCTCTCTTATGAGAGTTCAAATTGAAGATCCCGACTTTTAAAATTTTCGATGAAACTTTCGTAAAGGACCGAACTGAGATAAAAAGTTTTCCCACGTACTTCACGGTCTTCCTGCGACGATGTGAGCGCGAGGAGTTACCAGGTGACACCCGGGTAATGAAAACATCCTCGGCAGAGGTGTAGGTGAATCTGCACGCGTATACTATGACCTACTTGCACGGAACGAAGGCAAGTAGAAAAAAATAATATATCCGTGGGGAACAGATAGGAACTCCTTGCCGAACCGTGGGAGAGTCCTTCGGGACGATCAGCCATTGAACTTTCTCCTTCCGGCCTTTTATCTCTCTGAAGCCACAGATTCTGCGATCGCGCGCGTCACAAAAGGAGGGAGAGAGATTCGTGTCCTTTATAATTGCGTCTCCTTCAGAAACGGAATCCAACGCGGTTCGTACATATAGGTACGGACGTATATATTGTATGTACACGATAACTTTCCGACGCGTTAGAATAATGGATTTGATTCGCTTTAATGTCGGAAGTCGGCCAGTCGGATTTTTCATTCGATTCGCCTCGCGTTGTCGTCAGAAGACTAACGCACGAATATCGGATTACATCGGTGAATCTCCATGCAGGAAAAAAGAAAATATTCAACAAGGATTACGATTTGTTCCACCAAAACGCGCCCATTACCAAACACCCCTTCGTAATTGTCGCGTTATGGCGTGCGATTTGTCAGGATTGCTCCTCGATTTTGCGAATGGTTACGTTCGCTCGATTGGCGAGCAACAGAGTTTAACATATGTACACTGTTTCCTCTTTGCGTTCTTAAAATTTATGGTAGAACGCTGCAAAAGGTTAATATTACAGCGTTCGTGTAAGTATGAGCATTCATTAAGATGCCGTTTTGAATTATACAATGATCGTTTTCTGCTTTTTTTTTATTCGAATATAAATCTTCGTAAAAAAAATTCAATTTGAACAATAGTTCATCAAAGAGAACAACTCCACATTCCGTCGCGCGTCTGGTAAGAGATAGAAAGATTTTAAGAATTCTGTTGTTTCTATAGTGTGTAAACAGAAACCAAATGGTTGGATAGCAGTGTCATAAAACGATTCTAGTTCCCACGGATGGTATCTTCGTCGTTTTAAGGACTCGAAATCCTCGAGGAGAATAACTCGTGAAAAATGAGAACTTAAAAAAAGTCACTTTTATGACGACAAATATTCACAATTCTATTAACAAATTAGGAAAGTGACGAAACTGAAAAAAAAACAATGCAGTCCCTTAAAAAAAGAAATTTAATTTTAATGTCGACGCAAAGATAGAAAAATGCACTATTATTAACAATTTTGTACGCAAAAGAATAGAATAATTTTATGATGCGTTGTGACTTAATTATTACACATTAATTTTGCACTTGCAGTTTTTAAATTAATTTCAAGCTCATTAACTTAAGCCAACAATTTAAAAATGCAAGAAAAATTAAATGCGAGGAATTAAAATAATATCAGTTCTCTTTACGCTAATAATGTTTCAACGATATTACATATCCGCTTCTGTAGCGATTCAACTTAATGATCGTTTTATGTTTTTGCAAGAAGCATTGTTTTCCCTGACTATCGTCATGTGCCAAAATATAATTTTGGTAATCCGACAGTGGAATTACGCTGGGCGCATCTTCGCGACGAGTTCTTCCCTTCGATGGTTATCGTTTCTCGTGCGCGTAGTTAAGCACCATATGGTCGTCTTTTTGTTCCGCCGAGGAAATGGCGAATGGGGAAGGCGGCGAGGTTATTTATTACATTACCTGCGGAAGTCTGGGCTATTGCGCTGAAGCCTCTTGTCTTTCTGGAAAGGGTACTGCAGAAGAGGAAGCTACGTGTCTAGGAATGACAGCTCACGTGCTATTAGATTGTTCGTTCGAGAAATCAAAATCAAACTTAACACGATTGTGCACGATTTATCCGATATATTTTTATGTATTCTACTTTAAATGTAGAATTCATTATGCTAAGTCTTTAAAATTCTTAAAAATTAGCTAATTAGATTTTGCCAATCGTAGATATTTAAATAAATTTTTCAATAATTACAATTATTGAACAATATCTGTAAATATTAAAGACGCTTTTTCTAAAATATTTCGTCACATGATAAGGGGGAACAAATATTTAATTTATCTATATGGGCGGAAGCACGTTTCGTGGACATATTGGTCAGTTTGCTTCCCGTAATCTACTAATACGGATGTACTTTCAGTCGAAGAACAGCAAAGGGGTCACACAAGACTGCCCCTTGGCCAAGACTGAGTCTTGGATTTGATCTTGGACGACTTCCTCGTCTACACCCTGCGGTTATCGTACTCATGACCCGATACACCACTAATTTCATAATTATCCCCGCAGGAAACACAACGACACCGGAAGCACATATTGCGCGATGTCTGTTGGTTTAAGGAGAAAAAAACGCGTTTTTTTATATGCATCTAACAAGAGAACCTCGCGAACTCGAAAATTCAGATTTTAATAAAAAACTTGCCATAAACGTAGAGGGGGTGAATACATGAATTTAGAAATTTTTAGTTGGTGCCCAAAAACGGTTTGAAAGGGTGAAACCACCTTTCAAGGTTGAGACGATTTCTGCGGTTTTTTGATATATGTCGTAAATTAAACAAAATATAAAAAAATGTTTTATATGAAAGTTTTACAGTATAAATACCTTTATTTAACTACGGTATTCATTAAAAAAAATTTTTTTTACCTTTTTTTTTCGAAAAATGAATAGCATAGTTAAATGGAGGTATTTATTTTGTAAAACTTTTGTATTAAACATTTTTTAATATTTTGTTTAGTTTACGAGATATATCGAAAAACCGCAAAAATCGTCTCAACTTTGAAGGGTGGTTTTACTACTTTAAATCGTTTTTAGGCACCAACTAAAAATTTCTAAGTTCATGTATTCACCCCTTCTACATTTATGCCAAGTTTCATTAAAATCTGAATTTTCGAGTTCGCGAGGTTCCCTTGTAAGTCTTTTGTAAGTATATCTCATACATCATGTACTTTAATTAAAAAAGTTACGCGAAAATAATGAGATGACAAAAAATACAAATAAACCATGATACATCATATATTGGTGTCATAAAATCATCATCATAAATTTAAGGATTTTTATCACAAAAGTATCAAAAATTAAAGTTTCAAAGAGAAGACTTTTTCCCAATTAAAACTTTCAACTAAAAGAGAGAATAATTATAATTAATTTTAAATATCTCTTAGAGAGAATATACTACTTTATACTTTTTGATAAAAGAAGTAAATTGCAATATCAGAAATTCCAAGATAACTGTTGGTTTTAAGGTTCTACCTAATAATGCGCTAATAATAGTTAATTATGCGCATATGATACGCAGTCCTTTTTGTGTCAAGCCTACAAACTAACTATTCATGTTGTATGTTGACCGTTGTAGCGTTTTCCCTGATAGTTATGCGAACGGTGAATAACGTTTGCGATCGCCTAGTCAGAAGTGGAATCGTTCAGAATATACTTAGACTTCCTGCCTATGTCTTGCCACGGCGTGCGGCGTTCGTCTACGCGTATATTTTATTTGCAGAGGAAGTGAAGATTTCTGTGAATGCATCTGTTTGCCATGCAGGAGCATATCCTAGGCTTGGCAGTCTTATTCTTCTGTCCGCAGGTCGATGACGCCTGCTTGAAAGAAGTTGCAGCATTTATCCCGATAAAAATCTCATTCCCGATGCATAATGCATTCGAAAAAATTTAAATGGCTACCGATTTAGACTAACGTCATACTAATAATAAGCCAGATTTTCAACGTAAAATCGATTAAAAAAGTATTTAAAAATTATTAATTACTTCAATTTTCAATAAAAATTATACAAATAAAAAATTCAATGCAACAATTATTCAAATTTGTTTTTTTTCAAGAACTTGAAACAATTAAAATAAATTTAATTTTCTCTCAGCTTTAAGATTAATTTTTTCGGACTCTTAAAAAAAATGTAAGTTGGATTACTTTCGCATTAAATCTCTCAAAGAAAAATGAAACTAAATTTACTGTATAAATCGAAGTTTTTTTTTTACTAAACATTAGCTTGTTTCTTTCTTATAGAAATGAATTGTAAATATTTTCTGTGTACCAGTAATAAATATAAATGTAATAATACTACAAATATATCGAATGGCGCGAGCTATCTAGCAAGTGACATAAATTCAATGGTAGACAGAAGGAACACTTACAATGGCTTCATAACTCGCCCGCGTAATATTCGGCTCAGAAACTTGGAGAAGGATATAATACTGATTATATGCGCCAAGGCATAAAACGTAAGTTACAATTTAACGAGCAATAAAGTTTTGTGGTGCACCACATCCTGCTCACCGAAGACCGCTGTGCGCCAGCATTCAAATGGCTCCGCAGGATTTTGAATTGCGCCGAATGCTTATAATAGACGGTAGAGTACTCTACACGCGGACCAAAACTTCTTTCAAGACACAGAATTTCGTTTTGACTTTTCTTTTGTTCGCACTAGGCTCTTTTCGTTAAATTAGTCAAGAAATTATTGTTATTATTGTTATAAATTATATTGCATGTTATAAATACTGGAAAAACTATCGTCTCGTAGAACAGAAAGGTTTCAGGTATCTTGCAGAGATGTTTTAATGTTCCACTTGTGTAACGAATTCGTAATGAAAACGCGTTACGTTTTGTAAAGTATTCTCAATTCTAAATACATATATTTCTATTAAATGTTTTCAAATTTAATTTGAAATTTTTCAAATAGAAACTGTCTTTTATGTTTAGTCATGTAGTATTTGGCTCAAACAAGAGCTAATTTTTTAGAAAATGTGTTTATTGAATAAATGTAATTAAATATCTGATTCAATAAGTTTATCAAACTAAATTTAAGAAATGTTACACATTAAAGACATATTTTAGCGAATAATTCGAGATCAGCGATGGATGTTAACAATATGTTTCTCATAAAGTCGCGGATAACCTTACGAATATAACCTGGAACTATCGTTGCACTTGAAATTTAGATCAGATCGCCGCGCCTTTGTAGGTTGAGAACAAAGTTAAGATATGCGAACTTTGGCTGGTGGTACCGTCACGAGAATAGCAAGCTCATCGGCCGTCGTTCACGTCGATACCATCGTCGATCCGATGGATGTTTCGCCCGATGACCGGTGTGAATACGATGCATAAACGAAGGCAGGGCGACCAAGCCGGGCCAGACTACGGCTCTTAGCGATAACTATTTCAAATCGAAAAGTCATTTGTCGGCATCGGCGACATGTGGAAACCATTACAGAGTAATAATCAGGCTGTTCCCCTGAGCGGCCTGCTCGTGCTCGCGGCCGCGCGCTCAGTGCCGATATGGTACCACATGTCGAATCGCGATACGAGCGATCGATCGAAAGCAAATTTACTGCACGTAATGACTCCGCCCTTTTCGAGTTAACGCCGAGTTTCAACAATCGCTGAAGTAAGACGTCAATTAATCGCACTATCGTCCGCTATCGATAGTCGTCGATAATTAAATAAATCTTTTTTTTTTTTTCGAGAAATACAGCGTTTCAAGATGTTATGATATTTATAATTATTTATATATAACATATATTAATAATTGTGTAAATAAACTTATTGCTGGTAAATTATAGATTTAATAAACTATCTCAAAGATATTTTAACAGAATGTTTCCACAATAAACTCGCGGTCAAATTAATTAATATGTAAAAGTAGAAATTGAAATGTTTGACATCATAAATTTTTTTATTCTCGGTAATTATTTTAGTGTTTTGATGAGAAAAAAAAAGTGTGTCTTTGTCACTTTACAAAAATTCTTTATGCCAAATAAGATTGCATTTAAAAAACAAAAATCTATGTAACAAAAATTTATAAATTAATGACTGTTTCATATTAGCAATTCAAAGATAAGAAGATAATTGTTTAAACAAACTTGAGTTTTTCACTGAATAAATTATCTGACGCAATTAAATTTGTTTACATACTTTTAAAACCTGTTATTGATTCTTAGTGACTATACTATTATATTGGGTTAATCGGTCGTGATTGCTAAATCACGCGTTACAGATCAAGTAGAAAATTAAAAATTAAAAAAAGAAAACGAAATTGTCGCAAACGATTGTAGGTTGTTGAACCGGTGTTGGCACGCAAGTCAGGTGTATCTCGATACATACGCGACCAGGCAACATTCTTTCGAAAACGAGCGTATAAGTAAAAGGGCTTCGGGTCTTCGGGAAGAAGAAGGGACGATCCGGAATGCACTTCTGAATGCACGTCTGCAAATCAAAAGCGTAAGATGTTCTACTTTGTTAATCATTGCCGCAAAAATGTCTCAGAGAGACCCTCTTACATTTTTATCTCCATTCGTGACTGTCTAATTCCAAATATTACTGCGACTATTATTTAAAAGACACACAAACCAAATTGCAAAACAAAACTGGCCACAAGAGTCAAGAATTGCAATTAGAGAAAATTAAGTTTATAATTTTCAGTTAGTAATTTCTCGGAATAATAAAAATTTTCTAATTGTTACGAAATTAGTGATGAAATATAAAATTGTGCTTTCCAGATTTGATTTATTCATAATTACCATTGCAATTAATCTTTCTTTTGTTTTCTTTTTATGTTTCATCCTTTTCCCATTTAACTTTCTACGTCCTCTCCGTTTCACTTTCTGTTCCCTTCTGCGTTTTCTGTATGCACCTCTTCGATCTCTCCTGCTTCTTTCGTCTCCTTCCTCTTTCCTCCTTTCGTATCCACCTCCTTTCTTCATTCCCTCGTCCTCGTCCCACTCCCCCTCGCGACTCTCCCCGTCTCTCTTCCGTAATTCCTTCGCCCTTCCTCGTTCCTCCGTTCCCTCCTTTGTCTTTTTCGCCGCCTCCCTCTTTGTCTTTCTCGCTGTCTGAACCCTCCCTCCCTTTGCCACCTCCTCATTTCATTGAGAACGTCTGGTATGCGGGGGCTTTTTATACAGGAACGGAGCCTCCGCCGCCGCTGTCCGGCCTAATGGCCGGCAAGGAGCAACCCGGGAGGCTACTCGTAAGGACTTTCGTCAGCAGAAGGGGCCACGCCGAGATGTGGCCTTCAACTTGCAGCCAAGGTTTTGAGGCTCGCACGCATGCACAAACCCGGGCCCACTATCGAGAAGGAAGCGAATGAAATGTTCCCATGGAGATTATCGTCAAGGTTGGCTCATCTGATTCGTTGATTATATTTGAGATATCGGGTCTCTCCATTCATGAGTTTACAACGCACAACACACACACACACACATACATTTGCTATCATTAACCATTGATACAAGTAAGTCTCAAAATAGTAATAAATGTTTGATGAAGAAACACATATTGTCAAGTGAAAAAATAGGTTTCATCTTGTTTGCTTTAAAATTCATTAAAAGCGAATCAGCTTTATAATACATGTTCATAGAATCTCGTGAATCGAAAATGCTGTATCATTGATTATGGAACATGCAATGGCATGTTTAAGAATTCATTGAGATTTCGCTCCTCTTCTAGTTACTTTCACAAAACTAACGTCTTATAAAGACTCATTTACGAATTGTATATCTTTTGTTAGTTTTATAGTTCAACAAGTGGCTAAAAATTCAACCAAAAGTTCTATTAGTGTATTCTCTTAAAATTATATCATATCATTCGTTTAATTTCAATTTCCAGTTTATCTTCATTTGTTCATTTTAACATTTAATCTTCTTTTTCTTCTTCTTGTTCAATAAAAAATACATAGTATAAAAAAATAAATTTTAAATTTTAGTTTAAAGTTTTTAATTTATATCTAAATTTTAAATTTATGATAAAGTTCTTATGACATTTGCGTCTTAAAAAAAAAACAAAATTAATCCAAACCGCTCAGGTGTCTATTACATTAATTTTATTACTAAAATAACGTGCGAAATGTGTTCCTAATTTTAAATAATTTTATATTTTAAAATTATTATTAAATTAATTAATTACTGTAAATTATTAATTATTATTAAATAAAACGAATGCAGATGATTGAAAAGTTTGATTATCGAACTGTTTTTGTACCAAATTCTTTAATTTATTCTCCAGGCTAGTTAAAAATCATTAGAAACTTAGAAGTCACACACTTGTTCGCTGTTTACGGTGCGCAATTTACCAGTGAGATATTTGTCTCATCGGTGTCTGGAATACTGAGCGAATACCGCGACGTAAAAAAAAAAAACACGGAGAAAGACGCCGCTGCGGGATCTTCGTATACGAAGTCTCGCGATGTTTCCGCAACACGGAGCGACACGTAACGCTGATTGCACGTGTACACGCGCGCGCGCGGTTGCAAATCACGGTCCACGTGCAAAATGCACCGCGTTGTGCGGTGCGTTTCTGTTCACGGGAGGCCTTCCTCGCGGTCTCTCACGATGAAGGCGAACAAGGAATAACAGACAGCCTTCTCCACATGCGCAGACATCCATGGACATTCTCGAACGTCCTCTCGGGCGCAGCAGCGGATTTAGATCGTGTTCATTCTTTGAATGGAAATCGTCGTAATTCAAATTTTTTTAACGTCTAGAAGAAACATTTTAATATTGCAAGTAATATGGAAAACGATATACAGTTATTCTCTGCAGTTTGATTTGAAGCAATAAGCGTCTACAAATTATTGTGGAAATTTGCGTGACATTTTTTTTTTCATCAAAAAAATACAGATCTTTCTGTAACTGTTATTCCGTCTAAAAAATCGAAAGATTTACGTTTCTTTTATCGTCACGATTTTCTACTACTCGATGCACCTAACGTTAAAACCGACTGAGAGATTGGGAGAGATCATCGATTTAAATCTCCGTTTTTTCTCTTATCTCTCAGGATCTCTAAGACTCGCGACGATGAAGTCTTAGTTGCAAATAAGGTTTGCACTTGTAACAAAGACGGCCATTGAGTCGACGCGGGAGCTATTAATTGCGATTGCTAAGCAAATGTGGCGCGCGCGCACGAGACGGGATTCGCGAAACCCGTATCCGTGCGAAACGTGCGTGGTCATCCTTATCCCCCTCGGCCCCTTCCTCCTCACCCTACGTCCTTCGTAACGGACTGTCCTTCCTTCGCCGGTAATTCCTTCACGAGTCTCGCCGAAACATCCTGCCTGCACCGGCTAACGCCTTTTCCACGTATAAAAGCCTCGACGACGCCGATCCCGGGCGCGCTCGCACTCGCACTTCGCGCCACACAAAGCCGTCGTACCATCGCACCGTCGCCGGCGCGCCGGCTCACATGTAAATCACGTGTGCCACACACGAGGCGCGCGGTATTAACCGATGGAAAGAAACCCCGAGAACGCGCGAGAGGAGAGAAAGAGGCGGGGAGAGGGAACAAACCAACATTAGATTCGGTAAACGCGGGAGAAGCTCGCATTCTTCGGGGGATGCGGGGTATGGTGATTATATAATAGCGACGAATGCACGTGAGTGACATATTAATTTGGTTGCAATCACCTAATTGTTGCGAATACTGTAAAAAGCTGAGGCTTTTATTTTTTTTAATCATTTTTCTGAATTTTTTTCTACAAGTATGTATTATTCATAGAAAGAAGGTATAATAACTTTTTAAATCTCGCACGACTATTTTACTATTGTTTTTCGTATTAAAACGACTTTTCGATATTATGGGAAATATGTACATATATAGGAATATTCATAAAAATGCTTAGGCAAAAAACGAACATCTTAAAGCTAGACGTTTCTTGAAATTTAACAAGATTGTAAATAATATTTATAACAGCAATACAGGAAATGTGAGTCGTTTCAATGATTGACATCGTGAGTTAAAGGTTAATTACAAGGCATTTAAATGTCATTCTCACAAGTCTTAGGATTTTAAAGCAGGTGTGTGTGTGTATGTGTAGAATAAAATAGATAAAATCGTAAAAATAAATAGTAAAACAAAATTTATATCTTCCATTACATTTTCAAATAAATAACATTCAAAAAATCGAAAATAATCACGAACAGAAAAGATGCTGGCAACAAATACTTTAACCTGAAGAGATTCTTAGAATGCACTTTTAGTTTAAAGATGTAGAAGAAGAAGAAGAAGAAGAAGAAAAGAAGGGACAAGTGTTGTTACCAATGTGATACCTACTAGCGCGCCAGACAGGTTGAGTGAAGCAAGGATGCATACCAATTGCAAGGATGCATCCGTTGTAAATTGATGAGGAAGAACAACGGTTGCCCGCGACAGTACGTGAGCCTCCGAACGTCTAATCGACTTTACAGGAATCCATCAAGAGAAATCAATCGTTTGCGAAAAACGAATTTTTACGATAAAATATTGATGTTTTAAAATAATCCATTAATTCCCATAATCTATTAATTTAAAATAATTCACGTCTTAGAACTTTAATTAATCCGTGAGAAATTTGGAAATATTAATCGTAAAAGTAAAAAAATTTTTAAATACCAAATGGCTTTATGCTTCATATAATTTCTCATTATTTCGTTATTATTTTTTATGGCATTCTGTGTGATAAAACAATCTGTTTTAGGTGCAGCTGTTTCCAGTAAATCAGGATATTTACAAAATAACGATGACGATTTCCCCTTATTTTGCGAGGTGCGATATGGATTAGGGCAATAAAATTTCAAAACAAAATTAAAGGCTAAACCGTGCCTGTAAACATTTTATAGCACGATAATCTTCGCGCCGAATATGTGGGCGTGGGAAACGGCCTGATAAGTGCACGATTTTTCATATTATCCTGGACCGTGCCGAGCTTGCCGTTCGAGGTTGTCTGGCCGACGTAGGCGTGCACTATCACTTATGGCATCCTCTTTTTATTGCAACAACCGTTCGTTACTTCATTTAATCAATATTACGGCGTCCCTTTAATCTTCTTTCGTCACGTTCTTTAATGATTTAGCGAATCGGTGCTTACTTATCAATATTTCGAATATATCGAGTGTCTGTTTAGGCATTTAATGCACAAAATAAATTATTACGAAAAACGGAAATAATTTTAACCCTTAATCGAATGTTGAGATATTGAGGCTATAATTAAATTTAAAAAAATTCATTTCTATTAATTAAAATTCCTTCTTTACATATTTCACGTACCTACTTCGAACTTTTAAAAAAATTTAATGATTGAACGTAAACGCCTACTACTTGCGAATTTTACAATATTTGCATTGTAATTTTCCCCACAAAGCAAAGTTGCATCTCGCGAGAGGGGCTCTTCTTCGCGAAGAGAAGAAAAAAAAGCAGAATGTTGATTCATTCATTCCTTCCTTCGTTCATTCATTTAATCCTTCATTCATTCACGTAATATTTTATTCGCGAGAAAGTCACTATGTATCCAGCACTCGATAGGGGCTGTTCACAAACATTCGCGATGCGTTGGCGAGAGCATGGCGAGAACTCTCGCCGTGTTTGTTGATCACGAGGAGGGATTCGCGCGATCGAGTGAGAATGCCGACTTCTCGATGCGCGGGCGAAAAAATACGGCACGTGTGTTCGATTAGCCAGCTCTTTTGTCGTAGCCAGTAATCATGCACCACCACCACCACCACCACCACCACCATCGCCACCACCACCAGCATCGGAAGCTGTCATTCACGAGCCGAGAGAGATCACGCCGCGCCGATCTCGCTGACGGAGCATCCCAGACGAAGCCGTATCGTCATCCGGTCGTGCTGCGTGCGATACACACCCGCAGCGCAACGCAAGTATCATGTTTTATTTATAGCCGGCGACACGCCGTCTTAACAATGCTTTTTTCCCCCTCGAACTATTTTCCGCGAAGAGATAAACGGCGCAACATGCCCCTCGATTCAACGAACTTTTCCCTTAACGCCACTTGTAGATAGATACGTCAATACGCGATCGATCATAGAACATATTGTTGGAAGAAGTTCCTCCGCCTGCTCTTAACTCGGAATCACTTTCAATTTTTAAATATCGTGTGACGTAAGTCCAATAAGTATATAATCGAGAGACATGATAACGACAGAGAGAGAGGCTTCAATCTAGAGAGGACACCTTGTCTGGAACTGTACATCAATTTTATGACGAGAAAGTCAAGGAAGAAAGTTGAGTCGCGCCGTGGCATTTTTTCTCTCTCTCTCTCTCTCTCTCTCTCTCTCTCTCTTTCTCTTTCTCTCAGCTCGCATTTTTACCACTGCGTGGGGTATAAGGGCGCAAAATTATCATTCCTCCCCGGGGCGTCGCGACGGGGGCCCGGCTTCAAAGTTTCGCCTCGGTGAAATTTCACCTTTCCCTCGCGAAACGGCGCATACTTACGATTCGACACCGTTAGACACCCCTTGCGTTTATTCTTAAAGTCGTCTTGTGTGCACATATCGCCGATCGCAAACACCACGGCTCTTTTCGGCGAAGAGAGCGGACATGTCTTACCATTGAAATGTGCACTTTGCGAAGTGCGACGGTGCAAAATGATGTTAGCGGGGTGTTTACTTTAATTTTATGTAAGAATTTCTTGAGAATTCTCGAATTTTTCGAAAATTTTATTTAAAAATCTAAATAAAGTTGGATTTAATGTAATTTTATGTAAAATAAATTTATTTTATTGTATATACCTTAAGTTTTGAATATTAAATTTGAAAAAAATAAATAAAAATTAAAAAGGAATAATATGAATTAAATATAATATATGATGATCTGTCTGCAATACACAGACCTAACTCATAGTCTTTTATTATTTCTGTTATTTATTGTAATTATTATACGGTATGATTATTCGAAGAAGAAAAAAAAACAATTAAATTAATCATGCTCTTTGATATAAATTTGCAATAGTAAAAAAATGCTAATATAAACTTTAGTGCAGAATTAGAAGTGCACGTTAATTTCCAGCAACTCTAGTAATAAATATATTAATAATTCAAATTGTAAGTAGAAATTTTATAAGAATGCTTATCGATTTTTTAATACTTGTGCTTATTCTAAATTGATTCTAATTGCGTAGTCGCAAAAATTCCTCTCAGGCTGGCGGTGATGTTAACACAGTTCCTAAAGTGGATATCGGATACCTTTGATCCAAACAACATTATCTGCTTTGCTGGAAAATTGCGAGGAAGTATTGGTTCGACGGCCATCATTACAGTGCGCGCGTTTGCGCAGGTAATGCCGTTTTTTTGCGCGGCTTTTTACCAAAAGGATGCTTCGCCCGGTCGGGGATCAATCTTGTCCGCGGCAAACTCAATAATCCTTTTCGGACGCTGCCGTACAATGTTAGCAATTTAATGGGGGTTCATTGTACCCGAATACCCGCGCCTCCCATAGTGGTCGTTAATCAACAACCAGGGGGTAAGGAACTGGCGAATTTTGAAGCGCAACGTCAAGGTGTCGGTGAGAACTGACAATTATTTAACTTAATTACTATACTAATTCATATCTAAATAAATACTTGCAAATTTTTTTAACATTTTTTAAGAAGGAGATTAAAGAAATATTATTTATTAAAAAAATATTAAATGTTACGTTTAATAGAATTAATTATGTTAAAAAATGTTTATTTATTTATACTTTATTTGCACTTCAAAATATTTAATTTCCAAAAATCCTTTAATTTTTCATATCTCATAATTAAAAAATTATTTAATTTAAATTTGTTTAATTTTCTCTTCTTTGAATTGCAATAATTGTCTATTTTATTATAAATTATTCAAATTGTGTGAGCAACTATCGTAAAAAAGCTGAATATATTTTATAAACATCCAATCTATTTATGTCAATATTTCGTTTGAGCAAGGCGAACGTAATATTAATAAATACTTCTGATTATTGAAATATCAGGAATGTTGATTAAACACTTAATTAGCCATTGATCACCACTAATAATTAGTAATAATTTAAAATGTATTTTCAGCGGATCAGTACTAAATCGCGCTGGTAATATCCGAACGAAGATCCCGTCCCGGCATGTTCGATAATTGCTCGATCCTTCGTCGTAGCCCACGAGCGGATCCGAAGTGGAAACTGGACCCGTTGCGTTTAAAGAGCTCGGGACACCAAAAGGATCAATTTAGAAATCAGTCGTGGTCGCCGGTCTGGTTAAACCGGTCGCCCCTGCTCCTCACAATTCTTGAATCGCTAGAAAAAAATCCGCCACGAAAAATGTTAAACTAACTGTTTGGTGTGTCGCTAATGCCGCATAATCGATAAAATGATTATCGAGTCTCCGCCGAATAGCGAAAGCTTGATTAGAACTTGTATCAATGTTTCTGCCTCTCGGTATCTCGTTAACCCACTTTTCGTTTCTGGCCATTTGGATTCTTGTTGCGCAATTAAATTTCCGCGTGCAATCGTCGTTGGAATTTAAACCTATTAGGAAGAATCATTAAGTGTTCCAGATTGGTGTAATGAAATATTCAAGTTAATAATGCTGCATCAAATCTTTGGAATGCAAATATCGAATTCTGTCTTTCGTATCACACATATTTTGTCAGAAAAATATTTTATGTGTAGTTTGCAGTAAAAATGGACATTGCAAAATTACATAAATTTTAATAATAATAAAAAATCTGCACGCTAGAATAGAGAAAAAGGGAAAAGTAAACATATCGATGTCTTGTATAGCAGCTCCTCGAAAATACGATGGCGCTGTAATTTCGATACCTTGTTTCTTTTGAGCATTTCTAAGCGGACAGGGCATCATCGACAGACGTTCGAGACTGGATGAATAATGATATCGGTAACGATACGCGGCGAGGGGTTATTTCTCGGGTTATCGATCGTCGGGGGATACGTCGCAAGGCCGCCGCCACCGTCGACCATTAATTTAATTGCGGAATCGCGACGGGGCGGGATATGCGTATGCTCCGAATGCGATTGTTTCGGTGCGGCGCGATGCATCGCCGACCGGTGTGCATCCGACGCAGGAATCCGACGCGATGCGGGGGGCCCGTCGCGCACGCCTTGGAATTCTGCGTCGTGCGAACGGGCCGTAGGGCCCCGAGACCCGGGCCCAAGGAAAAAGAGATCACCGCGAAGAATCCCCTGGTCCTGCAGGTCGCTCCGCTTTCAGCGCCGAGTGAAAAGCGAGTCCGAGAGCATTTAAAATTCGTGGGAAGTATACTCGAAAAAAGAAGAGGAATGCTGATATCTGCGCGACGATACACGAGTTATGCACCTAAATAATATTGATACTTCATCGATGTACGTAAATATATAATGTACAATAATATTGCCGTATATTAGAAATTTATCTTCGGAATAAACCAGCTTCTATTTTCATAGAGTTCAGAATAGCAAAATGCAGTCTGGCGTTGATATTTCTTTTTGAGATTCCTCTATCAATCTCGAATCAACGTTGCAACAGCCTTGAAGAGGCTAAAAAAATCTTTTATACCTGTAAATACCGAGATATTTTCCTTTTGTAAATTCGAAGCGCATGCGAACGTCCGACGGGGCAGCCAGTGGTACGATCGTACCACTTTCGTTATTTCCGTCCCTTTATTCTTTACTGCGGTATTTCTCGGACTTCCCTCGATCGCATGTCGAACCTCTCGGCGCGACCGCTTATGCGAAGTTCGGCAGTGATATTCCATTCATTTCGCCGGTATTTTGATGCTTCGGGCAAAGAGCGAAGGCGATGAGCAGAGAGCCGGAGAGGAATCCGATAATCTCTTTAGCAGGGTGTCACGTAGGTGCCGCAGTTACGCGGCAAGTTTTTTCGTTTATCACGTACGAATCGGGGAGGCCTTCTTCCTTCCATCAGCCGGACCGTGGGATCAAACAGGATTTCACAGACGAGGCGCGGGTAACCGAATACACGATCCCGAAGCTTTCAAGTTCGTCGAGAGGTGATGCGTTTCGGGCCCGACAAACTTGTACTTTCCGAAGATCGATTTGCCGAAGGAGAATCCATTTTTTTTATCTCGACGCAACGTTTCGTCACGCACTTCGCGGTGGTAGATTAAGTTGCTAAATGTTGCTAGCCGCGTTGCTCGTATTTTCGGGAGCTAAGCGTTGCCTCTCGTGATCGCAAATTATTAAATACGAACGATATTTAATTTCTTCCTCTATTTAAAAAAAGAGAATGTTTCTTCACATTTTGCAATATTATGTAATCCAGTTGTGCCAATTGAAAAGGACGGAAAAAATACAAAATAGAAATATAAGAAAAAAAGCAGAAGATTATTTGCGACTTTTCCTTTCGACCTCTCGCCGGTTTTTATGTTGGACAGCCGTGTCATAGAGCACGAGCGCGGTTTCTCACGCTCTCGACGCTTTCATAGGAGGCCTGCTTCCTTCTCGCCGCCGTTGCGCACGACAAATAGCGCTATCGGTCCTCGTACTCGTGCCCGAAGGCGCAAGAACTACGTCGGTATACGTAGCTGCGCAACGGGTGATTGTCACCTGGCCGTAGAAGTGCCGGGAGATCGTGGAAGCGCGCCTTATCGCCTGCGACATGCTGCTACCTTTATCGCACCTAGGGCAGGTAAGCCGCCTGCGAGGCGAGCGTATCTCCGTGTCACGACCGTAAGTCGGCGGACTTATCAGCGATGACCGGTAATCACAAGTCGCCGGCGATACTGGAGTATGTATGTACATGTACGCGGGAGAAAAGGAAATGGGTCGCGCGCGTATACAATTACGGTCACAGATACCGTGCCGAGCGCGGTCTTTAAAAATGACGGCGGCAATTTAAAAACCCGTAAAGTCTAATTCATTCGGCGGCGCAATCGGCGGATACGGATAGACCGGTTTGCCCGCGTCTACGAATCCCTTCCAGGTGTAAGAACACACTAATGGCGACCGTTTAAATGCCTTTCGAGCTCCTCTTCAAAAACCTTCATAAGTTGCGCGCTTTTTTTCGTTGATTACGTCCTCTGGTGAACATCCCCAATGGGTGTTTTATAGATCTTTTGATTGAATTAACGTTGTGAGATATCAATTAAAACAGCTAATGTCGCCGCGATAAGTATAGAAAGAGAGGTTTGCTTGGGAGATTATTCTTTCACGGTGTACGCGACCCGTTTCGATCCGGACACGCCGTGAAGAGTGTGTGGAGACGACAATTCTTCGAAAGCCTTGAATATATTTACCCATGGACCAGGTCACTGTCTCAATACTCCCGCCATTCAACTAGAAATTCTCAACCTGTGGGAATGTTCAGGTAGGCATGAAGAAGTAGAAGAAGAAGAAGCCGAGCCGAAAATGCAACGTTTTCTCTAAGATCCTTTAAGAATACACGGATTTCCGAACGATGCCGCGCGCCAACAATATCCCCCCAAAGTGCTCACGCGTTGATCTCAAAAGACGGACAAATGAACCTGAAATTCCGACAGGTTCCCAAGAAATTCGGCGCCACTGCCGCACATTAGCGACGCGATTGAGTGATAATATCGGTCGCGGAAATCTTTCTTTCTTTTTTTTTTTTCAGCGACGATAAAGGAAACACACACAACAGGGTTGCTCCACGTGCGAAATACAGCGATTCGCTCGCTCTCGCGCTCGGAGATGTTCAGATACTTATTCACGCGCGAGGATGAGCAAACGGTAATAAAACAAAAAAGATAAATAAATAAGAGAAGAAAACGATGGAGGAAGTGGACGGAGGGAAGAGAAACAGAAGAGAACGAGAGGCGGTCACCGCGAAATGACGGCGATCTCCGATGTCACACAGAGGACCGCCGGGGTCCCCTCTTGACGACGACGACGACGACGACGACGACGACAACGACGACGACGACAACGACGACGACGGCGACGACGAGGAGGAGGAAGAGAGCTCCGGCCGGCTCGTGTTTCGGTTTTCGGCATTCCGAGAAATATTTTCATGTGCCCTCCGCGAGAACGGGATCTCTTTCTTTCTTCTCTCTTTCCCACTTCTCTCGCCGTCTCGATCTCTCTTGTACCGATTCTGTTCTGTGTTCGACGCAGGTTCGACGGCGGGCTGCGTTTTCGGGGGTGGATGCGATGCACCACCGTCCGTGAGACCCCGAAGGGATAACCAAAGGTATCCAATGACCAAGGATCCCCGACGCGGTAGGTTCGACCGGATGAGAAATATACTGTTCGTGCTTGCCGACCACGGGCGCTTTTAAGCGGTGTGCTTTTAAGCGTGCCGTTGGATTTATCGCCGTGAAATCGCGTTGGAAAGAGAGAAGAAAGAGAGAGAGAGAGAATGAGAGGGAATGACTCTAATAGCGCAAATTCAACTGAACTGATGCGCATCAAAGTGCCGTTATACTGATCTAATTTAAGTGTAAAAATAAAATGCAAATCTCTTTAATGATAAAATATATATTCATCAAACACCATAATAAAGTGTGTTGAGAATTCTGTAGTTTAATCCGTCGACTTTTGATGCGTTAATGTGTCTAACCGAATTAGCTATAAAACATGAGAAAATGATTTAATTGAAAAGATGAGATAAAAGAGAAATTTATGATAAAAAAACTCTTCGATAATTATGAAAAGGTATTTTTTAAAGCCATGTCCATAATACTAGAAATCGCTTGAAAATCTCCGTGAATTAATTAATGAATCATTTTAGTTAATTAAGTGAATTGTTCACGAGACCTGTTAATTCTTTCTTCGTTCAAGATATAATTGAAATAATTTTTAATATAGATACAACACTTTAGAGATTAATTTTTCGGCAGAAATATCATTAAATTTTTCTGAATGGTAGAGTCAAATGGATTTTTATTATTTGTAAATCTTTTTAAATTTTTTGTTCAAAGAGAACTTGTTAAATTCTTAACAATTTAGCAGGATTTTTTAAATTCGAAGGATATATCCTATGCAGTGTACAAAAATCGCTTGTTCATTAATCTTTTTAAATACTGTACACAAAATATGGATTTCCTCTTTAGCGAGAGACGAGTGTTGTGGAAACTTGACCGCGTATCTATTTTCCCAAGGATTGGAAAACTTGTCAGACGCCAAGATTGACATTGTCGAGATATATGCGGACGATCGGTATCAAATCTCAGGGCCCGTTTCCGGGACAATGAGATCGAGTTAACTCACACGCAAATCCTAGAGGAAGCCAGGCGTACGAAGAGATCGTTCGTGCGAACGTATTCTTCTAATTCTGCGAAAGCCGGGCACGACGTTTCCGGACACAATTGTGCCTTGCCGCGGCACAAAGCTCGCGTTCTGCCGGTTCTGGGTGTGATCGGTCGACCTGACTCGATCTGTTCGAGGGACCTCCGCGCTGAATAACCCTTGCTCATAGACGTTCGCGTACACGGTCAAATATCCCATTCTTCGAAACGCCCCGGAGGTGTTCTCATGGCCGTTCCCTTTATCGTTCGAGTCAGACGAGAAATAAATTGTTAAATCAATAATTATATTCATTACTGTTATAGTTAATAATAATTAAATTAAATTTACTGTTATAATTAATAGTAATTAAATTTAATTTTTTTATATTTAGTAATAATTAAATTGTAAATCAAATAATAAATTTGTATATTATTAAATTAATTATTTACCAGTAGCACAGTAGCACAGTTAATATTAGTTGAATATTGGTTGTATTGAGAGTGGAGAACATTGGCCAATGTGTTCCCAGTATAATAATTTGTCAATATTGGTCATAAAATATTGATTCTAAGTCAGGATGCAATTAATGTCCAATATAAAAAATATAATATAAAATATAATATGAAATATAATATAAAATATATAATAAAATAAAATATAAAAAATTAAATATTGTTGTCCAATATTGATTTGATATTGGTCCAATATTACATCAATATTGAATCGATATTGTTGTTCTGACAAAATTGACTAAATAAGGTAAAGCGTTTACTTTATAATATTGAATCAATATTGGGGATATTTACATTGCTTCCCAATATTGCGCCAACGTTTTGTGCTACATACTAGAGATTATAATTATATATTAAATAATAATACAAAATCTATCTAGAAAAAAGGAGACACATTTGGGAACAGTCTTGAAGAATGCTGGAAGTGAAACGGGATTTCTCGGACTTTACGTATCAATTTTACCGGAATTCATTATCACGCGATTAGCAATAATCGCCGGAACAATGGTAACTTTATAAACAAGACGAGATATCGGAAGGTCTCTCCAACGATATTTCCGTCTGCGTGCGTACATTTCCGACAGGGACCAAGGCAACAGGGACATTGATCTTTTCCGTTCGTCTTTATCTATCTCTTATCTATCTTATTTCGCAAATTTGAACGAGAAATTTGCGTCTCTTTCTCTTTTAGTCTCTTTCCTTTTCGCGAAAGGGGGGGGGAGAAACGAAATTAAAATCGCTCACGAGTCGGACACAATTTTTCGCGTCTCCTCGGAAAAATGTAGAAATGACGAAAATAATTCGATTTGTGACTGAACTTTTCGAATCCTGGCGCCATCTTACATTCGTGTGGGTTCTATCGGGGGAACGCAAGCTCATCATCAGCGTACGTCTAATAGCCTAATGAAACCGATTTATTGCATCGCGCAAATAAAGTTTGCCAGAGCGGCGCATTACGCGCGCCAGAGATATCCTCAATTTCGGAAATGTATCGTTCACTTACCATCTTCGCCGCTACCTGCTGCTGCGGGCCGCTGCATCTCTCGTCTCACCTCCGCCCACCGGACAATCCTTGCTTTGAACAGATAAAGAACGTGATAATACCTTGATTTTTACGGAAATCTACATTCCACGGCCGTGAGCTTCAGATTTGCTTACCACTTGAGTTCCCTTGGCACCGCATCCTCCTCCCGAGGTCCAAATCATCAGGATCGTGCGGAGCGTTAAATCACTACGCGTTAAAAACTGTTCGAAACTGAATTTGTTCACTTTTCGTTCAACTATCGTTGCTTCGAGAATCGCAATTCGCATGAATCGATATCGACGGCCGCGATACAGCGACGCGATTGGCCAGCGTACGGTTGGCAGTACTGAGCGCGGCCGAGAGCGCCGCACTCGTGACGCCGTGTACTTCACTTGGGTCTGCGTCTACCGACACTTAACCCAAAGGTATCTTTGCTTGTCCATAAATTATTTTAGAAATATAAACTTTGAAGCCTAATCGCGTGCACGCAGAGAGCTAGAGCCGCAAGATGTCGGAGCGCAAAGTTCTGAATGTAAGTACGAGACGAATAATTGCCTTTCGCGAAATATATACGCGTCCACTTAAACGTTTTGATAACCTTTGCCTCTCTCGTCTTTTGTCGTATTCCAGAAATACTACCCGCCGGATTTCGATCCGTCGAAGATCCCGCGCATGAAACTGGCGAGGAATCGCCAGTACACCGTGCGACTGATGGCACCGTTCAACATGCGCTGCAAGACATGCGGTGAATATATCTACAAGGGCAAGAAATTTAATGCGCGTAAGGAGGACGTCGAGGGTGACGATTACCTGGGAATACGCATTTACAGGTTCTACATTAAGTGCACTCGCTGTCTACAGGAAATATCCTTTAAGACTGATCCGAAGAACACGGATTATGAGATCGAGGCTGGTGCCACGAGAAACTTTATGGCATTAAAGCTGGCTGAGGAACAGGCGCAAAGAGAGGAGGATGAGGAGAAAGAGGAGGAGGCAACTAATCCAATGAAGCTCCTGGAAAAAAGGACACTCCAGTCGAAGCAAGAACTGGAGCTGTTAGAATCTCTGGAGGAGTTGAAGGATTTAAATCGCAGGCAGCAGACTATAGATTACGATCAAATGTTGGAACAATATGACACCGAAGCTGCTAAGCAGAGGACGGAGAAGGAGCAAGAAGAATTGGATGAACAATACATTAAAGCTGTATTTGGTAAGAGACAATTGACTGGGACTGTTATGGAAGAAGAAATTGAAGAGCTTGAAGAAGAGGAAGAAGAAGAAGAAAAAGTTCAACCTCCTAAGAAAATACTTAAAACAGATGAGGAAGATGAAAAAGCAACAGTAAGATTTTAATTAATTTTATTTCTTTTTTTACAAAAAAAGTTTAACTGTAAATATGAGAATGATAATTATTGCTTATTTGCAGGAAAATTCTGGACACTCTTTAAAATCCACAAAAGCATCATTGTGGTCAGACAACATGGGATTATTATCTAGCAAGAAGAATTTATCTACTTTGGCCAAGAAAAGTAATATTGGTATAAAGATAAACGCAAGGTTGTCACAAAATAAAACGTCCACAACCGAAAATACTGTTTCATCTGATAACAAAACAGTTCCACAGTCAGATGAGGCATCTAACACTTCGACGAGTACATCGAATACAACAAATATAGACATCAAATCAGATAATGTCAGCAATGGTCTCTCATTATTAGGTGCCTATTCAGGTAGCAGCGATAACGATAGCGATTAATGAAAAAGGTAATAATATATTTTTTATGTATATATACATATATATTTTTTATTTAATAGAACAAATGTTATACAAAACAAATGGGGTCTACAAAAACGTGTTTGTATAAACATGGTATTTGTTTTAAAATATGTATATATTACGTGCAATTTTGTACATTTTACATATTATTTTAAATGTACACGTGGATTAGATATTATGCACTTGTAAATAATTTCTTGTTAAATCCAGTGTAGTCGCAATTGTTGATGTTTATAGGCTGTGTCGACAATTACAGAGTTTCTTACAGGATGCCGAAGGCTCTACTCCTAAAACATAAAAGATCAATTATCAAAACTACAGAAAAAAAATCAATCTGTTTGCAAGGCTAGGCACTCTGTAAGAAATTCTGTCGTCGAATTACATCGATATCGATACAATGCAGCAATGAGTACCTAGCCTATCAAAACAGGTCATAATTAACACATTTGAAACAAAAAATGTTTTAATGATACAATGAAATAAAATATACAAATAAAAATTCGTGTAAAACTGATCTGTCTCGAGTGTGTTAATAACGCCCGCTTATTTGTATTCGTAATGACAACGATTAATTTAGTAAAATAATAGATATTTGCAAGTACTATGTTATTATAACTTATTGAATTAATGAATAAAAAGTTAATTGTCAATGCAAAGCGGTCATATAATTTAAAAGAAAATATATTTTGTCATTTATGGCAAAATATTACAATCGTATCTTTTAGGAATACTTTTCTATTATATTATTCAGGATGAAGTGATTAATTATAACATGAATATAATAAGACGCATTGTAATGCACGAATTATATGAGAAACAATGGCGCATTATGTCGTGCGAATAATTGGATTACATCGTCGAAGAGAGACATCGTGAAGAGACCGTCTTGGCAGGCGACCGCGATATCGATAACAATGTTGCTCCCGACATCGACGCGGTTTCCTGCTGCAATCCTTCGTGTTATCATAAATTATAGGATTAACAAGGAAGCAATCCTCGTCTTCCTCAGACGAGCTGATGGGCTCAGCGTGAAATTTGTTCACGCGATTCGTTGGTTCGCCGAAAGCTTCCAAAACCGAGGAATCCATCAACCAACTGTAAAGAGACCTCCTAATGCGATGGTTTCCAGCGTGATGGATTACGTCATCCCTGAATTTCTCGCTAACTTCCCGCCGACATTGCTCGCAAATGAAGGCCTCTTTCTTGTCGGAAGAAACGCGACACCAGTTGTTAAGAAACTTTCCTGACGGAGGATCCGAACTCTTTGCAGGCGGAATGTAACACGAGAAGTATCGACACCGCGGGGATTTTAAGCTTACGCGCGAATGCGTATCGGCGAAGTGAAACTTTGGCACAGATGCCTCCAGCAATGCTCGTCTCGATTCGCAAGAAAAAGTGCGTGATAATCTGTCGTCGACGATGTTTGACCGAGGTTTACGCGAATACCTTCTTGCGACATACCGACTGTTGTCGTTTCTGCTCTTCTCCCGCAAGCTCACTTCCAGCTGCGCGATGCGATGCTCGAGTCGCGTACGCTGTGCCTGTGCGCGGTCCTGCTGATCCTCCAGCAGTTTCACCAGCTTTTCCAATCGCATTACTTGCATCTGTTTACCCTCCAATGTGACGTACAGTTCCTGTATCGCTTCTGTTTTCGCTGCGATCTGTTTATTGATCTAAAATCAAACCCCCAAAAATAGCAATGCGTTAAATTGAAAAACAAATTTGTTTCAAATATATTACTATTTTATTCTGGAATAATCTGAAGTTAGAATGAATTAAAAGGATTTAACTTATTATATATGAGAAGATTAAAAAGAAAGGCTAAAAAGGAATGTCCCACATTACTTCATCGACATCTTCGTAATTTTCGTTAGGATTTGTCTCATTCGCCTGCTTTCCTTTGAGAAGGCTGAGCAACTCATCCCGGACTTTGAGAAATTTGCTCTGTTCGCGCATCACTCGATCGCGCTGCTCCAACTCCAGTTGCTTCTGCGTTAAGGTGGTCTCCAGCTCTTGATTCTGCTGAGTAGCCTCGGCCAAGCTGTTTCGCAGGTCGATGACCTGCTGTTGAAGCTCTACAGCTTCGAATCCTTGGAATTTACCGTTTTCTTTCAATCTTGCCTGAAGACTATGCTGAATCTCAGATAACTGGTTCTCCAGTACTTCATTTCTCTCTTGCCTACATTCAAATTAAAAATTATTACATAAAAATTAAAAATTTGAATTCCAAACTGAACCAGCTTTGAAAGCAAAAATCACAATTGATTTAAACATATTTTTGATCGAGGAATGTGAAAAAGAGAGAGAGAAAAGGAGAGATTATTGTGATGTAAAATAACAATTTAACATTAACATATTTTATATAAAATAAAAAATGATTTGTTAATATGTTACATATATCAAAATAGTCTATGAAATGTTTGTATTTAAAATGGAAATTTTTACTTTTTATCGTTACATAAAGATATTTTAGATATGTTTAACTATCTAATATGACAGATATCAATAAGATAATGGTCTAATGTTGAAGCTTACGCGAATCTGGCGATCTTCTGGAGCCGAGCGTGCTCTAGCATCAAATTTTGAAGATCATTAGTCTTGGTCACAAGTTCGGCGGCCAATTTACCCTTCGTCTCATCTTCGTTATCGCGACTCTGTAGGCAAGCAAAAAAGACGAATAATCGACTAATTTTGAGAAAATTTAGAGGAAAACGTCTTGTAGAAGATCACGGTTTAATGAGCAAGAGGAAGTGAATCGAACGGTTCTTAGTTCTTATACGAGCAGAAGTCTCGAAAGTAGTGCAAACTAACTGCCGCCTGATGCATCACAGCGACAATCTCTTGCTTCTCCCTCTCGAGTTGCTCAATCTTCTCCCTCTGTCTATCTAGCTCGGCCCGGGCCGCCATCAAATCGTTATACAAGCAAATCTCGTTCTGCGTATGACCATTATCTAAAGACCGATAATCAAAATGAAGGCTTTCGATGAATATATATATAACGCTTTATGTTAATATTTCGCTCAAAATGTAAATGAGAAAATTTCTCGATACTTCGAAATTGCTGAGCTTACCTACCTGTGACAGTAATATTATTGCTCTTCTCACTCGCGAGGTCGCAGAGCAGCTGGCTCTTCTCCTCGAGATGCTTGTAACGTTCTTCTATTTCAGTTAGAGCGCTCTCGGCTTGTAGCCTATAATTAATTTTATATTAAAATCAATTATAATGAAATTAAAAAAAAAACTCTAACGTTCATTTCTCAAATTTATGTAAAAAAGATAATATATATGGATAGTGTGTGTATGAAATTATTTATGAGAAATGTATGTTTTATATTATATATGAAATATATATTATATATGAAAGATATTAAAACGAAGTAATATGATAATTATACAGTTACTTTTCTTCGCGCTGCACTAAAATACAAAATTACAACCAATAGCGATTCTTAAAATTCACTATAATTCACCTCTTTTCTCTCTCTTCGACGATTTCTGCTTCGATCGTATCATATTTTGCCGATAATTCTTTAATCGTAGCATTTGCTTCCGTTTCCTTGCGAGTCAACGTTTCTTTGAGCTCTAGCATCCTAAAACAGGCAGCTTTAAGAAAATACAACGTAAAAAGGATCGGTCTTGCTCTTATCCAAGCAAACTCGTTATCTACAAAGCAATATTTTTAAGCTTTTTAATCGAAATTTAATTTCGCTAAGAAAAACTCTCCCTATTTACCCATTAATTAAAATTAATATTAGGCTTTTATGCTTGTTAAAGATCGAGATTAAAAATGAGTGAGAATTCGGCAGGATTAAAAGGACAACCGTGACTCGTAACTGTCGCGTTGCTTCTCCATCTTCGCCACAAGGCCTTCACTGGTCTTCATCACCTTGTGCATATCCTTCATCCTTAGCTCCATCGCCTGATCCTTCTGCTTTAACTGAGCCTCCAATGACTTTACGCTGTTTTGCAGCTGTTGCGACTTCACCTCCTCGTTAGCCACGTGCCCCTCCAGCTCGCGAATCTTCGTTCGCGCTTTTTGTATTTGTATCTCCATCAGCCTCACCCTATCCTTCCCCTGATTCGCCTTGTCACGTTCCGCCTTGAGCTCCTCCAGGGTGACGTTTAGTTGCTCCTGCAGCAAGTCCCCGCGATCGACATTCGACCGCTCCTCCTTCACACGCCCGCGATAATTGTCGTATTCGCTACGCAGACTCGAGGATCTCATCGCAAATTCGGCGACAAAGTCCTTTTGGGCCGCTCTCAGATCATCCAGCTGCGTTCTCATCTCCTCATTGTCTCGCGTGAAGTTCGCCTGCTGCGCCTCTACCTCCGAATAATTCACCGGGACCAACAGGTTGCCCGACTCGTCCTGTCGGCTCGATTCTGTCAGCCAGAACTTGACGAGGGATGCGAACGACGAGCTCTTGTCCAGGGCACGCTGACAGATCTTTTCGGAGCGGTCGTGAAGATCCCGCAGCTGATTTTGCAACAGCGACATACCGATTACCACCGACTCGTCCATGCAGATTGGCTCCTGCTGCTCGGTGCAGTCGTGCCGCGAGCTCGTCGGTGTCGGCGGGCTTTGCCTGGGACACTCCACTTGTGCCGATCTCAGCTCCTCAATCTTGCCGGGGTCCTTGCCACTGGCCGTGATTATCTTCTCCCGCAAACTCGACATCTCGTCGTACAGATCTTGCGCGAGTTTCTGGAGATGGGTAACGGAGACGAAAATGTCATTTATACCTTTTTATTTCATTTTGATTATACCGTTCAAATCTTTGATCTTTGATATATTTGAAAAAGGAATGTAAAAATTTGTCTACTATAATCGCGTAATAAGAAGTCGTTCTTAGAGAAAGTTAATGTCGCCCGATAATTACTTGCTTATTGATGAGCGTCTTTTTCAGATTCGCGTATCGCATTCTTTTTGTTTTGTATTGTATTTCCAGCTGACGTTTGTCCGCGGGAACCGTGTGGGTCGGCTTTTTAGACGCACTCAGAATCCTTATGCTCGGTCGACGAGCAGAGTTGTTGTTGGAGCTAATCCCGCTGAAAGTCTCCTCATATGTTGGATGACTCGCCGAGTCGCCCTGTGAAAAAAGTCACGTTTGACAGGCAATCAACAGATAGTGTTGAAAACCTTTAGTAAATTATTACGAACAATTGTTTCGAATTAAGATTGATTATAATGAATGTTGATAATTGATATGTGTACTTTAATTGGATGGGAAGAAAAGCCGCTGAATATAAAGTATTAAATAAGGCCCAGCATTAAACAAGGACCACTTTTGAATTTACTATTTGAAAATGTGTTTTGTATTTAGAGTATACGTTTTAAAGATGTGTCATAGAAAATGAAGAGTAAAGCATCTATTTAATGCAACAAAAAAATTGTGACAAAATAGATGTATATGAGTTTTTATTAAAATTTACTGCAAAGTTTACACACATACACACAATAATCTCTCTATATTACACACAAAACTATTTAGTGATGTATTGTGCCAAATAATTAACGTACTTGCATGCCATTTCGTCCAAAAAGATTTGTCGGAATTTTACTTTTAATTTTATTTCCGGTACTCAATGCAGCTGATTTTCTTGAAGTATTTGATGAATGGTCTTCCGACTTTTCTAGATAAAGAAAATATAAATAAATATGCACTCTCTTTTTTTATAAAAATTATAAATTTTATATAAATAATAGAATGAATATGTTGTACAATTTGCATTTTTGGTTATATTATACAGTTTTCTAAATATGTTTTGTTTTCTTTTTTTTTTCTATATCACAATCACATATTTCTTTTAAATACAAGAAGTATAAGAAGATACATATAAAGAAAATGTATCTGAAAGAGTAACGCATATAAAATGCATTCCGAATTATTTGACAATCAGTATTGCTTTTATATATAACCTCTATATAATATTTTTATAAAATTGTTTTTAACATCAAACATTTTTATTATTTTTAGAACTTCATTACTTAACAAATATTTATTTTAATACAATAGATTGCTCAGTAATCATATTTTAATATAATTATTCTTTCTTGCAGAAAAAAACAATAAAAGCAATAAAACACGAATGACAGCGTTAATTATTCAGAATTTTTCTAAAATTTGTTCTGTTATAGTCACAAAGAGCATGTCAATGCAGTAGAGAAATGCTTTTAAATTTACAGCAGTGTATTGCTGTGATAGGGTTAAACATTACAATTGTTCTATTACAGCTTTAATGATGAAAATACAAAGAGCGCTATTTTGTGTTTTTATATCGAGAATTTTGACATAAAACAACCTGAAGGATTTATCGCGACCGCTTCGCTCAGCATTATCCCGGCTTTACACGATAACGTGGCACGATCAATGACAGTTGGATTTGCAAATAGATCTGCGAGATTTTCGAGAGGGATGATCTCGAAGAGAATTTTAATTTCGTAGTCTTTTTGGTTGGACTGTGAGACGACCGAGCGTTAACATTGGTTTATGTTCATGTGAGACAGTCGACGACTTCGAGGTGTTTCGAAATCGCGATTAATTTTACGTTGGACGGTTGTGCGTTGATACCTTCGAAGAAGAAAATGTGCAACTACGATAAAACCAATTAAACATTTTTTGAAAAATATACGCATCGGATTTAATAATTTTAACTTAAAATTCATAGAATATTTTAGAATTAATCTTTAAATTAAAGAGCAGAGAGATTTACGGGATGATTTTATGCGCATATGCATATTAAATGCATACACATACACATACGTATATTAAAAAATGTTAAAAAACAATTAGAAAAATACAATATTAGTAGCACACATATAAAGACTGAAATACAAGTAATTGTAATTTAATTTTCTTTTAGTAATTAAAATTAAAAATTGAGTAAAACTAAAACTTAAATATGAACAAATGAGAAAATAGTTTTCTCTGAATTGATTGGCATTGCTACAAAATTTATCGAAAAATAAAGCGATATTATCAACGACGAAAGAATTTTTTTTCGCGACGTACACGTGCTTTTATTAAGCGTTACTCTGAACTTCCTGAAAAAAATGCTTGTAAAGTTGGCTTATAATGGAGCGGCGCCACTCTAATTGCCCTTATAAAAATGTAATACTAGGCAGTATTAAATTGGCCAGTAATTATTCCTTATTTTGAGAATTAAAAATATTGACAGCAATTTTTTTAATACTAACAGTAAATATTAATTACCGGCCAATTTAATACTGTCCCGTATTACATTTTTTATACCAAAGAGTGCCAAAAACCGAGACAAGAATTTCGTCACGCTCAAACAAATAAAGCAATTCAGCAGTGAACAAGGTCAAGTCAATTACTCAGTTTAATGTAGTCTTTCCTACGTATCGCAGTAAATTAATTGGTACATTTTTCAGAAGCGTCACGAGCTTCGTTTCATAATATGATGTAATTAGCAACTTTATACGTTTTCAACTAGAATCAAACGCCGGGAAAATTAAAAGAGACTGAGCGTTTTGAGAGATGAATTTCGAAGAGAAAATAGTAATAGCTTTTGCATTTAAAAATAAACTACAGCTTTTCGCTTTGAGCTGAAATGTATCAAAGCTTAGTCGGCAACAATTGATCGCGGATAGCCAACAGATACAACAAAACCGACAGGAATTACGAACAAATCCATGTTACGAGATACTTTACCTCTAATAGTGAAAAACTATTTCTATAAACAATTCTGTTTTCTTTCTCTCGGAAAGATGGAGTTTTACAAACAAGTATGTCTGAAATTGATAATTACTGAATTACGATTGCGATCGTCGCACGGTCGCAGCAATGTTATTTAATATCACTGCATGTCATGAAAGAAATGAGTTTTTCTCTTCTCTTTTTTTCCTTTTGTTTTAGAATTTATCTGTAACTAAGTTTATTTGTAAATTTATACAGAAGATCCGCTATGGATTTGCATGTTTATCAGAGAAATGTGTAAAATATTTCTGAAGTATAACGTTTTTAAATATTCTTAAGATATTTTAAAAATATTGTTAAACTTTTTTTAAAAATATCATAAATAATATTACTCACATTTGCATAACATAACTCAAAAAACAAAATTTTTTAATTTGAATCATTTAAATTTTGTAGTATCATTTTTAAATGCAACTTTAGTGTAACAATATATTATAATTGTATTTGAAGAGGAGTAAATATATCATTAACTCTTCATGCAGTATATTGAATTCTTATTAGAATTCTCTTTTTTTTTGCAAATAATTAAACAATGATAGTTTGTTTAGTTATGTTGTTGTAGCAAATAAACGATATATTAATCAAACTTCAATACATTAACAAATAATTGATTAGAGAATGCTATCGAATGATTTAAATTTCTTGTTAAAACATTATTTTTATATTTTTATTTTTATTACAAATCTTAAAATGATTTAAACGCAAAAAATTGGAGAAGTAGCGTCAACTCACTGCTTTGGTAACGTTCCTCTTTGTAACAAAACTGATAGCGTCGCGTATTCACATTTCAGAGAAGAGATTCGTGATCAACGCAATTGGTTTGAACGAATAATTCCAAATAATTCGAAACCCGATATCATTCTGAGGTCATCGCGGGAGGAAAAAAATACTCGCGGAGCGTGTTGCGCGCTGCGCACGCCCAGCCATCCGAAGTAGTAACGGCCCAGTAGTCGGACGGCTGTCAGTCAGCCGGAGGTGCGCGGCGGTGGTGGACGTGTCATTGGTGTGTTTCCCTGCCGTGTTGCCGAGAACGCACGTGACTCTCGTGAGAGACGAGGAGAGTTTTGCGCACGCCGTCCTCTTCACGAACGACATTACGGTGAGTACCCATCTAACTCGATTGTACCCATAAGTCGAGAGAGTCTTTGAAGGATTTATGTCTGAAGATGTCGTCTAGTAATGTTCAAATCGAAATAAGTGCTGAATGACAGAGAATAATCTGATTTCAGTGCTGTATCTAAAACTGTATCAATGGATATATTCACTGTTTTTCAGTAACAGTACATGGAGAAAATTTTACAGTAAAAATTATTATGGTAAATAGTATAAGCGTGGACTAAAGAAGGAATTATAAAAATTTTTACTATGTTTTTTTTTCAAATTACCATAGTATTTACGCTACTTATGATATAATTCTCTGAAATTTCTTTTTATGGTCCGTAGTTGCTATTGTACGTAGTAATTTCTACTATATAAAATTTGCTCCGTGTATGTATTTTCTTAATCGGAATCACTGAAGGATAAAGTACACTGAGAAAAAAAACTAGATTTAAATAAATATTTGTTTGAATAGTGCTAATAACATATTTTATAGAAAATCAATAATATTTATTTAAAACAAGTACTAGTTTTCTATAATTTAGAAAATATTATTTGTTTGAAATAAATATTATTGATTTTCTATAAAATATGTTATTAGCACTATTTAAAGAAATATTTATTTGTATTTAGCAATTTTTTTTCTCAGTGTATAATTATTGATAATCATAGTTATAGTACTCCAAATCAGTAAGATTTCACTGATTCAGATTAAAGAAAAAAGGGGAAAGAAAAAAAATGAAAAAGAAGGATAGAGAAAGTGCATACGGATGCACTTGCATTACAGCACGAGATGCAACCGCATTCTTTGAACGAATGACATGCTGCTATATTTTGAGTTACCCTTTGTGTACTTTGTCATGTAATTGCATGTTGCGTGTGTTTTCTCTTGCGAGAACCGTCGCCTTTGTCCTTTATCGACGGCAAAATAAACCAGTTCCATCGACTGTACCTTTTACCGAATAAAACGCGAATAACGTGCGTGTTGCAACATGTGATCAAAAACAAAGCCCAGCGGTTGCGTACGGATTCGCGAAATGGAATTGCGACAAAATAGTTTATAAAATAATAAGGCAAATTAATATACAGAAACGTACGCGTCACGCGTAAATGTATCGTCCAGATCCGAAGCTGCGCTGCAATAACAATCTTGTTTAGGTACATTTCGTGACGGACGTTTAATAGATGAAGTGTAATTGCGTTGTTCCGATTGAAATGTTCGTTGACGCTTTTCCTCGATCGACTCAAGCGTGCAGAGTGCTTCCCTTATGCACGACTAGACACATTATTCGAACGTATTGCCAGGCTGCTCACAGAAATAGATAAGGATAGCGGGAAGCGGAAAAAGGCAGCTGGAAGACGCGCAGGGGTTGCGGCGCAACATGGATAAGTCGGATAAAAGGCGATCGAACCGTGGTGATTTCTGTGCCAAAGAGAAGATGCTAAAGAAGTGCATTTTCGTCGGGAATACGTGTCGCACCGAATATTTCTTACGAATTGGCAGCGAGATGAAAATTTATAATTCTGGCGAATCGTCGGAAAATATTGAGAAATTATTTAATTGATTTTCATTTCGGCATCACTTTTATACAACCGCTATTGAAAAGAAAATAAATAGATAAAACGCGATAGATATGGAGTGCTAAATTCTCCGAAGAGAAATCAAACACGTTGAAATGCTTTTGCAATGACAAGTGCATTGATTATTAAAGATTTTTATATAAAAACATAAAAATATAATTGAATATGCAAAAATGTTCAAATAATAATAATTCGTTAAAGTACAATTTAATAAATAATAAACGGAGCAACAGTTCGAATCGTGATATCATGGTAATTTAGTGACTATTCAACCGTTTATTCTGACGGCCGCTAATGAAATAAATTGTTCAACGAGCAGTATGCGTTATCTCGCTTCCTACTCCAGGATTATTATATTTATTTAGTTAGTACCGAGGATTCACGTCGGCTCGCTCATCGAACGTGCATGACGAACATTTCGATGAGCCGAAATAGCACTGATGACGGTATTTATCGGCCATGACTATTTCAAGTGGAAAATCAATGCTTCACCCGGAAGCTCTTGCCGAACAGCTGGATACCCTAAATTTGTTACGACCTTTACGCTTAATATCGGTGATGCGGATTGGTAAAAAAAACGTCTACTTTTATTGTCGTTTAGAGAGAAAGAGAGGGGGGAGGGGAAAGCAGTTTTTATATTCTTTCGCGTGAAAAGCGAACAATAGCTGAACGAGATAGGCATTCATAAAAATATTCCGTTAATGTTTATTTATATTGACTCTTTGTGAGTCATGTCAAAATACCAAAATACCAAAAATATCGGAAATTTGTTAAAAATAACTTTGTTAAAAATATATCAAAAATTTTGATGGAATAAATCGACAATTTAATTTTGATTACATGGCAAATTAGAAATACCGTTTTAACAAGAAATAAAATAATAAAACAGAAATATCTTTTCGATATTGTTTTACAAGGAATAAGGCTTATAGATTTCTTTTATAATTGAACTAGTATATTTGAATTCTTCTAAGTTTAATTAAAAGGCGTTTAAAATTCAGTGAAAGAGTGAGATGGAAAGTTCTTGTGTGATCTTATCATACGACCGTTTGTTAATTCTTTATTAAACTTAAAAAAAAAGAACCTACGGTTTAAAGGATTAATTCGCGTCCAAAGCTTACAATTTCATGAAGCATGATGTATAACGGCCGCATATTGCAGGAAAGAATATCCTGTCAAGCAGTAACGTCAGGAACGCAATTTCCTTCGGAAAGCATTCAGTGAAGTAGAACGTGTTTTCAACGATATAAAATCTCTGGATCACGATTTTTGTTGGAAGATACTTTTAGGTAAATAAAAGAAATGAGAAGACAGAGATAGGGAAGGAGCAAAAAAAATGTTCCGACGACGACACGATATAACGCGCGACGACGGTTTCTTCTTATCGGTGAAAATTATTACGGATCGCGATGTGTGCCTGCGCCGTTAAATATCAAGTCTCCGTCTATTTGACGAAGGTATGAATACGTCTCTCTACCTTCTCTAAGCGCTCCATTCCGCAGCTTTGATCGCGGTAATATCATCGATGAGATCCTCGCGTCTCGTTCATCGCGCGCCTCCCGTTTTTCTTTCAAAGTCTTAGACCGACATATTGACGTCGCTCGGCTGGCAATCCGTCGTTCGAAGTTACACTTTCCTTGATATGAATCCCTCCAAAGTCCCACTACCCTTCGTTCGACTGTACCTCGTACGACTTTGCCGTTTATTCATCCGGCAATTTCATTTAGCTCGATAACGACCTTAGAATTGAGACTCGAATATTAATGTTGCATAAAAAATATTGATGAGATCCTGTCTATAAAAATGACAGGGCAAAACAAACATACTAGAAATACGGTAAATGGCCTTCTAAAATTAGCGCGTTTAATTGTGCTGCATTAATTCTAGTCTAGGAACGCTTTTCATCAAGTTAGAAATACATAATTATGATGTTGCCCAAATCGATTATTCGCATATTAATTGACGTGAAATAACGTCATAAATTAATGAACGGGAAGTATTAGTTTATTATTAACTTGAAATTTTACTTGCTTCTGCTATGAAATTATGTGATATCCTATTCACAGATAAAGAGCTTAACGCGGCTTAGCTATAGGGAATTAATTAATAATCACGTACATTCGTTGATATAGCGAAACGTAGGTTTTGTTAAATATAATTATTATTCCGTTTAATTAGTTTTCCAATCGTTTGATAATATATAATAACCTGATTCTTTTAATGCGTTTTGTATACAAATGAAAAAAAATGAGATTTACTACGTTAATAAATTTTATGTAATTAAAATACATGCGATTATTTAATTGGAATTATCAGAACGTTGTCAAGGGTAATGATTGTAATTAATTATATAAATAATTTTGTCGTTTTAATTTATTCCATTTATTTAGAGAGTTTTATTATCTTATTATATTTGAAATAAATTTATAAATCCGCAGATTTTTACATTTTTTAAAATTAAATCTCTACAAACTCTTCACAGTATTTTCTATGCAAGTGGTATGTATAATCGCTTTATATTACTACGTGTTTTCAGTAATTTCGTTTTATTCTCAACGTTCGAAAATCTTATAAACAAAATTTGGTATCCACAATATAATTTCGTTAATATAAACTAGCGACTGCAGGAAAACCGTAGCCGTGCTATCGGGTCTTTTGGTACATATTGTTTGAGTTCCTGTTGGTGTTCCATGGCCGAGAGAACGAACGTGGCAGAACGCCAAGCAGAGTTGAAATGCCATGCCCTATATACACCGGCTTGGCGCAATATATTTAGGCGTTTGGGATTTATGGTTAACCAGCTTATTAGAGGCCAGTGATGTTCGTGGATCAACGTGTCGCACGTCGTACAAGCGCCGCATTTCTTGTCTCACATATCGATGTATTGCAATCGTATAAGCTACATTATTGCAGACGAAGCTCAAGATTCAACTGTGTGTATCAATTTTTGTCCATTAGGTCGCAATAACTGCGAAATTTCGCGAAATTCGCTCGTTTCAATCATTCAAGTTGTAATGCGGTTGTATAATTAGTTATATTTATCGTTTTCATTGGTAAATATTGGAGTTAATTTTATTTAATTATTGATGAGTATACATATAGGTGTATTTATTTATAATTAACGATTCAAATACAAGCATCTCTTCTTCTGTCTCGCTCTCGCTTTGCTTTAATTATTTTGTAATATTAAGGAAAAATATATACTATATTTCGTAATATATTTTTATATTAATTAAATATAATTATTCCTCAAATAGCAAATTTTAATATTTGCAACTTTATTATCTTATTATGCTTTGCTAACATTATTTATACGATTAATATAATTTTGATATCTTGATTTAATATTATTTTTATTAGAAATTGTCTAATCTCAAGTTTCTTAATATGTGAATATTTTTAACATTTTTAATATTTTTAATATTTTTAATATTTTTATTGTTACTTGTAAAACATAAATATCCTATTTATGAATATTTTATCCCGAATTAGAAATGAAAAAGATCGACTTCAAAAGATATGCTTAAACTGCTACTTTATGTCTTGCTCTACTTTCAATACCATATTGAATATTTCAAACGTATGCTCGTTCAATGAACCAGGAAAAGCGCAAACGGTTTTCTACGTACCCGTTTCGGAGCCAAGATTCTGCCAAGATCGCCGAGTGACTCAGTGTTGATGCATTTTCAGCAACGCTTTGTTATAAGTACCGAACACGTGACCATAGCGAGGGCGATTGTCTCACGTGTTGGCATCGCTCTAATGTTCGCGGTACTCACGTGCACCCACGTTCCTCGTAGTCGTGATACTCGCGATCTTTCACTATTACAATTAGAACGAAACGAGTTGGTTCAAGATCAGAATAATCTGTTTCTGTAACTTTTATATTTTTTATTCTTTTATTAACCTTTTCTAAATAATTCTTTTTTAGACGGTTTAAAGGATTAAAGAAAATTAATTTTTATTGAAAAATGACATTTGCACGATCTTAAGATTATTGTGTCTCTTAAGAATATTGTACCAAGATCGTATTGTGTCTCACATGAGGAAGAAGCAATATTTAGCAAATCAAATCAAAAGTTCGAATAATCGGTCTTTAGTTTTTTGTCCTTTTCTCATTATAGATTTTAAAAGATTTAAAATTATTGTTTAAAAATATACGACGCGTAATATTTAAAAAAATTTGCTTTTATTGTGTATAAATTTGTTTAATGGTTAGTTTTAACAATTTATTTAGTTAATACTTATCTCTGATTTATTTCGATATTTTAATACCTTGAAATATAATTTTTAAAAAAGAAAATCTCTTGTCATACGTCTTCAATCATCTTGACAGTATCTACCTATAAACTCAGCTCGTAATTAAATCGCAAAATGTTAAATTCGTTCGTCGGGACGCCGGGATATTTTTTGCTTAAATTTTAATTGAAACGCATAATAGGGGAATAAACAGAAAACGTGAGGGTGTGCAACGTACCTACAAACGTGAGAAGGATCAAGAATCAGGTTGTTCTCCCGAAACCAATTTGCATTTTAATTTTATCTATTCCCAGTCGTTTCACGTTTTGTCTCTTTGATGTAAACTGTAACGTAAACTGTAACGTAAATGAATATTCAACACACATGCAACTAGCATTATCATAATATGAACATAAAAGAGAACAGTGGTAATTCATCAAGCTCTTCGATACTCGATAGCACACGAATGAAGACGAATATCTCAAAAATACAAGCAAATACAGAATGATTTAAGTGATGCTTTTTTAATCGCGTAAATTGTGTCGGTATCAAAATGTGAAAATGTTTGATTTTATAATTTATATATTGTCGTGCGCGCAAGCAACGTTCGAACCATTGCCCGAACGAGAATAAAATATTGTTACGTTATTTTTCCCTCTTTGCAGACGATGTATAAAGCCTGGATTGTGTATCACGGCGTTTTGTTGCTGCTCGCAGCAGCAACTACTACGGATTCGACAAAATGCTCCCGAGTCATAGAAGGCACCACCGGGCCACGTTCCAATGCCTTGGGCAGATATCATTTCTTCGTGACGCTTTTCAACAGGACCGATATGGTATACGCCTATATGCCGAACACCCGATATAGCGGTAAGAATATACGCAATCGCGAACAAGGGGATCGAGCCATCGATATAATTTCGAATCCCATTACCTGTATTGCAAGAAGGGAAAAATGAATCTTATTGTCAGGATTTTATCGTCACATGTATGTATGTTTGCAAGTAGAGAAAAAAAAAAGAGAGAAGCTGACGTTGCTTCGTGAATTATACCATACAATTTAGATGTATGAATTGAGGAAATAGTTCTCCGACTGAAAAGTTAGTCTCAGAGTTGTAGTCACAAGCGCGACTGCTTTAGTAAGTTAAACCTTCGTGACATTTGAATGCTTTTAAACTTTAAATAAGTTCTGCAACGTGAGAAAAAGGATAAAAATGTAGATTTCTCATTGACATTTATAAATCATACTCAGGTATCTTCTGCGAATTACGTTTGCATGAATACTACGTACATATAGTACATTACATGTATAATTGTATTTCTCCGTTATATAATTTAAAGAAAAATTATAATTGGAAAAAGACAAGAACAGTACGTAAGCAGTGATTACATTTATATCGAATAAAGTCGTTTATTAAATATTTAACTTAAAAAATGTTGTTAAAATTTTATTAAAATTTAATTAAAATCTGTAAATAACATTGTGAGAGCCATCAAACACAGTGTTTTTGTTTATTTTGCGATATTTGGATTTTCAAATATCAAAGACTTAATCCGACGAGATGCCGTGCCGGCCACCGATGGTGTCCGCTGCAATATTCGATGGTAGCGGAATTTTGATGCTCTATAAGCCTTCTATATGGATACGTTTGCTGATACGGAATTCCAAAGCTCTTAAAATGTCAGATATTGCTTTGCTTTGTCAACATTCTTTGGCTTCATAACATCGGTGAAGTAGTAAAACGCGTTACGCGGTAACATGAAGAATAGGCAAATAAATTGGAAACCGCATTCGAAGAGAAATCAGAAAGTTTGTTTACTGATGTGTAAAATGAATTTAGAAGCGTGTAAATTGTATTTATTGAGATTCTTTGTAATAGTAAAGTAGACAATGTTAGGCTAAACAAAATCAACTTATCAATCTGAATACATTAAACAAATAATTTGTATTTGAACAAACCAAATAGTTTCTCGATTGCAAGTTTCTTGATTACAATCATGTGGATGAAAAGATTAGGAAAAATCTTCAAATCTTTTCCTTTTAATAAAATAAAAACTCCGGTTTGTGCGCGCGCGCGGAGAGAGAGAGGGGGGGAGGGAGGGAGAGAGATTGAGTGAAGTAAATTCGTTGTCTGTTCGCACTGACGTCGACAAATTGAAATGCACAGTGAGGTCATCGGCGTATCAATTTACTGGCATTTTGATGTCTGAAATACGACACACGCGCACGCGTCATGATTTCTCGGTGGCTCTACGTCTTTTAGCGGTAATTACGGCAATTAGCGAAGGAGAGGCCGTAGATCTTTCGGACGTTACGACTTTCTGCGCGTCGCAAACAGCGTTCTTCCGGCTAGCGGAAACCGTCCTTCGGATTAAAAGATCGGACTACTTCGGTGCTCGATGCAAGTAGCGGTGGAAAAAAAGGTCATTTCGCTTTAAAAGTCGGAATAAATGCTGCACCAACCCGCGCAATGAACTTTGACCGATTAGCTTTGTGACGGTTTTGCGCACGACTGCGATTTGATAATCGCTCCTCCTCGAGAAGCTGTGCAGATTTTATGGGATGGCCCGCCATTTTGAAACTCTTTTAAACGACGATTTAATGAATTTGACATATATAAATTTATTAAACAGTCGACTTATATAAAATGTATTTCATATTTAAAAACAATTAAATCTGTAATTAAATTCTTATTAAAATTAATTAATTTATATTCTGCGTAATTTAATACGCGCATTCTATCTCATATATCATAAAAATCAAATGTATTTAACTTTGCCAACTAATCCTGTTGCAAGCTTTTCAGTATAACTCGCTATAATTGATGTACTGATATATTGACATTAAAATCACTTTATGATAATTAGCACTCAGTACGCGATGACGTTGTACATGTACCTGTATCATCATAATTAATTTGTAATTTAACTAATTTGTAACTCTAACTTTATAGAAAATTGTGCTTTTCCTGGTTACTTGGTCCGAGATGCTGACACATTTTTCAAGCTCGACTGCACAGCTATCGTTATCGCTTTTTCGCATCTTTTATATCGAGTATCATTAACTTGCGCGACATGATATCATTAGCTGGATCGATGATCGTAGTCCCAGGCCTCTCCTGCTTCGATATGCCGGGACATATCCCAGCACTCTCATACCTTAGCGAGAAATCTTGTCGACCAATTTTATAACGAAACAGAGCAGATTTATGGCACGTCGATAGAGACGATTTGCAGGAGATATTTCCCGCGAGGCATCATTTACATAATGTAACAAATTGATTACTTTTTAAAATCAAATTTAGTTTTCGTTACCTGTTACTTTATATTATGTTAACACGAACTCTTTTTTTGAGTTTAAATTTTGTTTTCGCGTGTATATTCATGAAACTCAACGTCTAGGTTTATAAATACAATGTGACTAATCGGCTTAATTATTAATATATGTATTAAAAATTTGATTTAATCTTTTTAATGAGTACTTTATCTGCCACTTTATGCGCGATGCATGTTAGAGTTTCTGCACGTTGATAATAAATTCCGATGCCTCGCACGGAAACATCTTAATTCGTCCGATCCGGCTTAATAAAGTTTGTTCTTGTTCTTGCTTTTCTCTCTCTCTCTCTCTCTCTCTTTCCCACTGTCTCGTCTTCGCCTCTTTCTCTCGCAAAACTCAGCTTCTCGCACGGCGCCTGAGGGTAGCCATACACTAACGCATGCAAATCTCTCGTGCCCGGTGAATTAATGCGTTACGTAACGCTGGCGGGACGCCAGGTGCGAGACACCGCGAGCCGCGTCGCGCTGCAGGTTTAACGCGAGCGGATTCAACGCGGCCCCGACCCGATAAAATTCTATTAAATCGTGCCGACCTGAGTGGAGACCGCATAACGCCTCCGGGGGTTAAATCCCGAAGAAGAGGACGCCAGCCGAGGAAGCTCGGGAAAATTATTGCGCCGTTACCGCAATGGAGAGTCGCGAAACAATGCGGTGAGGGATAGTAAAGAGCTGGCACAATCAACGTTATGTACGGTGAGATGTAGGTGTTAATCACGAGCAGATCTTTCCTCTTCGTCTACAGAACGATCGAAACTGCCAGATGTTCTTTCGCGTTATTGATTCTCGGCTGGAATTCCTCCTTAACAAAAATATCGAGACGTATTCGGGTTTTGACTAATTGGTTTTTAGAAAACAATGATTACTATTTTACATAATTAATTAAAATAGTACATTAATATGTGATTGTTACGAGATTGGTTAGCTAATTATAGTCTTTGCAACAAGTTACGGTCGTCTAGAAAATGTCAAAGAATTATTAAGTTCCAAACGTTAACGGAAGCTGTCAGCGCAAATGACGCCGAAAATTGCTTGCAGCGTTAATTTATTTTGAACCTGAACAGCTATAAATTTTCATTTTCTTCCGTGAAGCTAACGCCCGGGAAACAACGATGACTCGCTAATTAAGAGCAGTTGATCACATGATCAATGGCTAATGTTAACGCGGCCTGTCGCGTTATTAACGTCGAGCAACGTTCTCCACAATTAACTGAATTTTACTTTAAAAGTCGCGATAGACTTCAAACCACGCCGCGCATTTAAATCATCCTGTGTCATCCCATGTAATAACGGCTCATTATTCGTAAACGACTCCGGCATTTCTCTCCGGGGGCAAATCGACGAGCCGCATGAATGACGGCAACGTGTGGTCACATGTCTCTTCCATTGCTTCGGCCGAATGGATGAATTTAGGGATGAAGAAGGTAGCGTCGCAGAGACGGAAGAACGCTTTCCTCTTCATCTCGTCGCGAACTCGAATTTACGCAAATCAGCGTTATCGTTGCTCCCCAACAGCGTGATTACTCGCGTATCAGAGCTACTCGCTCCGCCGAACTCCATTGCCAGCCGCCACCGGAAGTTAATGCCGTGGTTGTAGCTTCGCATCGCAATTATTGGAGGAATTTCAGCCACGCGCCGAGAGAGAGAGAGAGAGAGAGGGGGGGGGGGAGAAGTGGCAGTATTTTACGTACGCGAAACCGTAAAGCGCGAACGCATCCGTTTTCATTACTACACGATTAATTAATAATTCATCCCGTCAGTGTTGCGCTATCGTGAGCAGTACGTTACGCGCGCAGACAGACACTATTGTTCGGCTTTACGTGTAATCCGCTTTGTTGTGAATGAAAACTCGAGCCCTTGACGAACAAATTCCACGCTGAAACCCCCTGACGACGGATCGGGTGGCATCTCGCGCTCGATGCAGAACGCCGCTAAGGTCCAAGCCGATTCTCATTTAGTTTCCGATCTAGTCCGATTGGCCCGACAAAAGTTTCCGAGCAGCTCGAAGACAGGATACCACCACTGATATCGATCTATCCCTAAAGTTTAGGGAAGTATGAAGGGAAAGGAGACTCGAAATATATGGGTTTTGGCACGTTTGCATCGCGAGCGGAAAAACAAGCTTGCGTCTCTTCTTGGAGCAAGTTTCCGAAAGAAACTTCGAAACGTGATTATTCGAGAGTAACGCGCGGTGAAAAGAATCGGTGCGATCGCCGACTCTCGCCAAGTAATACCCGCTGATCCTCGACCCGTCGGCGATACTCTTCTGACATTCTCGAATGTCTGGGGGAGGCTCGTTGCAAGCGGGAAACGCGATATCCCGACGAAGGTCTCAGTTAACTGCGTTTTTGCCGCTAATTCTTTTAATTCAGGGTTATGGGAATAATGATCCGGGAGGTGAACGTAGTGACTCATTGTCACTATGTTCTCTTTATTGTGACAAATTTGAGCTTCGATAAATACAGCGTTTTCTAAAACTTACTTTGCCGTTGCGTATTTAATCATCATATTATATTGATTTCCGGCTATGCGCACTAAATCGGACTTGTGTTTTAATAAAGTGTTACATATATTCACGGAATGTAGACACAAGTAATGGCCGAAGACACTTATTTTACTTTTGAATAAAAATTTACGTAAATAGTTTTGTTTTAAAGAATGACTGTTAAAGAGAAAAATTGGTTGGAAAGATTACACATGCAATAATTTTGAAATTCTTCATGTGTCTTGAATTACTTTACTCATTATTATTATCTTTCTATTTTATTTTATTTTTTATTGAATCAGACATCATGATTAATAACCTTTCATATATACATGATTCATTATTGACTTTAAATGGCTTCGGAAAACCTTTTTAAATCTTGATCGCGTGACTTCGTAATGAATTTTATTTCAAAGTAACAGAAGTACGAGATTTCGATAATTTCAAACTGAATACTATCGAAAGCTTGGTTTTAAAGTTTCTCTAAAAGTTTCGCAGACGAAGGAAAAACTTCGATCAAAGGTGTTGGAAGAATATCGAAGAAAAATGAATACTGTAATACCCTCTCGTGTATTCAAGGATTAAAAACCGACGTGCTGTAAGACTTACGCATATATAAAGAGACGTGTAGTTCAAGAAGACCCATAACATCAGAAGCCGTACTGTTCCAAACAAGTATTACTATACGATGTAGATTCTACATTGTAGAAAATAATCTACGAATGGACAACCTTGTGACTAAACTATTTCACAGTACTTTCAAACATTTTATCTAATTATTTACATAACTTTTTTCTTTATGTTTGCACGATTTGATTTTTTGTTTCGTAAAGAATATCGTAAAGATTTGGTACAATTTTCATATTTTAGATATATCGATTGTAGTTAAATACATGCAGTTGTAATTAACTCAATCCATACCTGTCAGACGGTAAAACATAAATCCGATCAAATAAAGAAAAAAATCAACTTATTAAAATTATACAATGGCGCTTTAATTAAATCCAAATCGTTTAAATAGGATCGCGTAAAATGTAGCACACTTATACGTGTTAAAGAATATTTCGTAATAGAGAATGAAATACACTTGAATCCCCTTGAACGCAGTAGCGGATTCACGGTGTGTCGTGTTTAATCCATGCTATAAATAGTGAGCCGGTACCCGAGCTGGATACATGGTTCTATTCCGAGAATACGAATATTCCTTCGACACATGGAAAATCTATAAGTCGATATTTATGCATGTGCAATCTTTCGATATTTCTAATACTAAATATTTTATCTTTATAACTATGACACTTGTAAATGCTTTTTGAAAAAAAAAAAGAATTAACAGAGAAACGTAGACAGAAGAAAGATAAATCGATAATTCTAGGAAATACTAAGTCTAATGCATTGGTTTTTTTTTTCAAAAGATGCATTTCTCTTTGTGTTTTCCAAAATGAAATCAATACTTCAATGTGTGCATCGAGAAACTGAGTACGACTCCTCCTCCATCAAATTCGATTGTTTTTCATACCTTCTACTAAAAGTTTTCCCTCAATTGCTTAAATTTTTCCTCCTACTCCCGGAGGAGGAGATGCAGAAATTTGTTTTCGCTCACAATCAATTATGAATTATACGCGAACAAAAGGAAATTTTTCTGAATGCCTTATTCGTATAATCGAAATATTCTTATAGACACGATTGGTTACATCGAAGACTATGACATTTCGCGGGAATCTCTCATTATGTCACTGTTTAATTATTATGATGTTTAGAACATTATCAGGAAAGTTGAGACGTTATAGCAATACACTAAAAACAATATTCTTATCAATGTATGACATTTATTGACTAAAATTCATTGATAAATGAATAATAAACTTTTATTAATAATAAACAATAAACTTTTTGTTAATAGTATAAATATTACATCGAACCTTTTTATTAGCCATAAATAAATTTATTAATATAACGAATTATTTTTTGTTATAATAAATAAAACAATACGATAATAAAATAATTCATTAGACCAATTTTAATAAATTTTTCATTAGTAGAATGAATATTTCATTGGAATTTATGTACAGTTTTGATTTAGTGTATAAAATATTGTTGTATGTGCCATCGCAAAAAAAAAACTGTATATATGAGTTGCAAAAGTATTGGCAAGGGCCGCGTGTCTCCAACGTTATCGATATTGTGCGTGCAAAATTATTGCTTTCAACGGCGATTACATAAAAGGACAGAGTAAAACGTGAAAAAAGGTGAAAAATAAATAATTGAAAAAATGTATATTTTTCGTGTTTTAAAAATGCAAATATATTTTAGAACTTCAGTAAAAGAAGTATTATTTATTGTTGTATACCTGTGAGGCTGAATTATTGCAAAGATTTTTGCAATGGATATCCTTCCGCGCAATTCGTCAGAGCTATTTCATTTCTAAGTGATTAATGAAGAAAAATGAAACAGACCAGAATTGTCTGGCTTACACTTTCTATTTACATATGAACAAATGTGGATATGTATATGTTTGCGTGATATACTGTGTATGCTTGTATCATATAATATACACATAAGATAGAAGTTGTGAAGAATTTATTCGAAAAATTATTATAATTTACTATTATCTATTTTTTTCTTGTTTCCTAATAAATTGACAATTATACAAGCGTTAATAAACTTGATAATTTATTAATAAAAAATTTTTTTTCAGAAAGAGATAAAGAAGACTTCAATTGCATATTTTTCTTTCAAAAATGCATGTAAAAAGATATTTTAATACACTGAAGAAAATATTTTAATTATGCCAAAGTTAAAATGTAACGATAGGATGCATTTTAGAAATCAAACGGAATTTCCAAGCATTATAATTGGACTCTATATTTTATAGCTAGAATGTTAAATAGACTGGAAGGATTTAGATAGCATTTTCCAGTATACACATCACAATTTTTATTAAATCTATTTTAATGGTTTCTCGTATTTTATATTGTTGCACGTAAAAGCATTTGATTAAATTCTACACTATGTTCTCAAATATAATATTTTCCGACATGTGTGTAAATATTATTTCGAACAAATATACAAGCATTATTCGTTTATAAGCAAAATGCATCCATACATCTCGCGGTTATCCTATAGAAATAGAATGGAATGTGGACATATCAAATAAAGATCGTCAATTATTTCGATTTCAGTGGTCCTACGGGCCGATAGTACCGATCAAATCCATCGAAAGTTCACGAGATTCCTCATATCTGCCGAGGCCGAAAACGCAAATGAAACGGTCGATGTTGGCCTTTTTGATCTTGAAGACGATACGCTCACTAAATTCGCGGATGATTGCGCGAACGCCGTCGTAGAGACATCCAAGATGCAAAAAGAAAAGATATCTGTTGTTTGGACCAGTCCTGCCGAAGATAGCGGTTGCATCCTTCTCAGGTGAAAACATATTTAATATCTATTTTACAATATTCGCTCAACATATGTGAATAACTTTTAATACATAAGTTAAATTTAAAGCCAGTATATTATATATGTCATATTCTAATTAATATCTACACGTATAAAGTTATACTACACCACGCTTTTATAAATATGAAAAAAAAGAGTATATTTATTTTGCGTGATATTTAGAAGAAATTAATGATATATCTTTTACGTGCTGTTTTACAACGTAAATGTTTAATATTTTTATGTGTCTGTATATAGATGGTTAAACATGTATAAAATATCTATACAATACCTATCCTGTTTTGCTTGTAAGCGCGTAAAATTATGCTTTTTAACATTCCATTGCGTGCAATATTAAAGAATTTTACTTCAAATTAATCATAAAGGGATAGAAACAGTATTTATCAGGATATTTATTACGCGTGTTTATTTATCTTTAATAATGAATTTTTATGCAGTTAATTAATATTGGTACTGGTATTTAATGCGTGCAAATATGTACTTTACAGTATCACATTATTTATATATGTATATGTAGCATTTGAAACACACGTTTATAAAAATATAACGCGTTTTTTGTCATGCTATTCTTATTTTATGTTTAATATACAACAACGAGAGAATGCCAAAAAAGAATGATCCATCTTTATAAGCGCATTCTGAATACGAGCCATAATATTTACCACATAATTATATATATTATGTGATTATATGTGTAGCATTTTACTGATTATTTGAGTTTCTTTTTCATTTATTTCATCTGATTTTAATCTCTTATGTTGCATTGTTTATTAATTTGGCAATAATTTTAATAGTTTAGCAGTTTTTTTGTACAATACATTCTTGACCGTAATATCCACGCAATTACATTTTTGTTTCTTTCCTTTTTTTATAGAGCGACAGTGATGGAAACGATAGATACATGGTACATGGACGACGCGAATTTGATCCGTAATATGTGCCAAGACTCAAAAGCGGAAGCTGATGATCAGGGTCCGGTTCTTTCAGAATGTTGTGCTTGCGACGAAGCAAAGTTTGAAGTTACGTTTGAAGGCTTATGGTCGAGAAATACACATCCGAAAGTACGTGAACATATGTCGGCGACAGAAAACTGTACTGTATTACAGATTTATGTCTCGTTACGACATTAACTTGCACTTTCTTAAAGCCTGACTTCTCAAACAGTTAAAAGATTTATGTTTGCCAACTAGATATAAATAATAGATATATGTAAAGAAAAATTCGCTACTTGCCGATGAAAGAATTAAAAATGGAATACTTAGATAATGTTACTCGAATCCAAGTACTTGAAAAATAAAGCCTCTCTATAACTTTTTTTGTACATCGGGCATATTAATAATTGTGACCAAATTATTTGTAGGAAGCTTGTACAAGATCGATGTTCATATCCGGATTTATCGTTCATTCATTATTTTGTCTCCCTACAGGATTTCCCTAGCAAGGGCTGGTTGATCCGATTTTCAGACGTGATCGGCGCTAGTCATACCGGTGATTACAGATTCTGGCGTTACAACGGTATGGCTAGCGTCGGATTGCGACAGGTGGCTGAGCTCGGTGCAACGCGGAAATTAGAGTCCGAGTTAAAGGATCGGGTAAGAGATGCGATAATACATAACGGGAACGAACACTCCCCTGTGTGAAAGTTCTGTGAAAGTTTTTTATTTACTTTCTGGAAATTGCCATTAAGATAAAGAACTTAAATTATTTGATTTTTGTTTTTCACCATTCAATAATAGTTTTATTAATATGCTTTATATAATACGACGAAAAATAGATATAAAATAGAGATTTAAAAAAACGTAAAAAATCAAATGCTTTACTAAAATAAATGAGAATTATGAATTAATTTATATTAACTAATATAATTAATTACAAAGATTTTTAAAACAGGTAGAGATTGTAAATTTTGGGGAGAAACTTTAAAAATCCAAAAACAAAGATATTAATGACATAAACGCCAAGTATATAATATCTCTATTATTATATGTATACATATACGGTATATGTGTGTATATATATATATATATATATATATATATATATATATATATACACAATATATGTATGTATATACATACATATATATGTATATGGTATTTATAAATAATTTTATACATATAATTATTAGAAATAAGTACTTATTGTTGTTATTCTTGTAGAGTGAAAACATCAGGACTATAATAAAAGCAAGAGGAATTAGTTATCCGAACGTAACTGGCAGAACGTTTGCAGTCTTTCGTGTAGACAGAAAGCATCATTTAATGTCATTAGTGTCTATGATTGGTAAGGCTAATTTTTACTATTAAAAAGAATACTAAGTTTTCTTTCTAAAAAAGGGCATGGCATCGATACTCGCATCTCTCGAAGTATTGTTGTCGTTTTTCCGCGATGCCGATTGGTTCTCTCGTTGCGCTTACTTTGTATTGCGAGAGTAATCATTGCGATTGAATTTTGACAGTTGTCAAATTTGTATAAATGGTTATCTATACCGGAAGAGACGGGGAGAGACGGGGAGAGACCGGGAGAGACGGGGAGAGACGGGGTGAGACGGGGAGAGACCGGAAGAGACGGGGAGAGACCGGGAGAAACGGGGGAGAGACGGGGAGAGACGGGAAGAGACCGGGAGAGACGGGGAAAGACGGGGAGAGACGGGAGAGACCGGGAGAGACGGGGAGAAACCGGGAGAGACGGGGAGAGACGGGGAGAGACGGGAAGAGACCGGGAGAGACGGGGAGAGACGGAAGAGACCGGGGAGAGACGGGGAGAGACCGGGAGAGACCGAGAGAGACGGAGAGAAACCGCGAGAGACCGGGAGAGACGGGGAGAGACGGAAGAGACCGGGAGAGACGGGCAGAGACCGGGAGAGACCGGGAGAGACCGAGAGAGACGGAGAGAGAGAGAAAGAGAGAGAGAGAGAGAGAGAGAGAGGGGGGGGGGAGAAGTGCGTGCATCCGTCCGTCTGTACACTGTGGAGTATTTTACTCAAACGAAAGATTTTCGAAAGTTAGTTTTCTCTATTGATTATTTTTTATTTGGTTATTTTTTAAATTTTATTAATTTCTATATGTGCACGCGTACGTGTGCATGCATATGTCACAATATTATTTTATAACTAGCAATAATAGTTAATTAATTAATGTATATAAAGTTCCAAAAAATGTTGATCTTATTTTATATAAAAAGATACATGTAATGTCAAAGTATTTAATAATTTATTAACAATTGTAACTTTTTTTTGTACATTGTGAAGTATCTTACTCGAACAAAAGATTTTCGAAAGTTAGTTTTCTGTATTGATTTTTGCAAAAGATGTTGATCTCATTTTATATGGAAAGGTACACATATAATGTCAAAGTATTTAATAATTTATTAACAATTGTAATTTTGTTTATCAAACTATCGTCAATCTCTAATGCTAATTAAAGAAAAAAAAATAAAAAAAAAGAAGAAGAGTCAGAGCTGACAACATTTCGTTACATTTCAGTGTCATATCATATACTTTAAAGAAGATTTATTTATGTTGTGTATATTATATTTCTTTTTTCCTTTTTTTATGTGTATAATATTTTTGAAGAAGAAAGAAAATTAGATAATAAATTAATGTATGTAAGTACGCTTTCTCTCTCTCTCTCTCTCTCTCTCTCTCTCTCTCTCTCTCTCTCTCTCTCTATTTCTTTTTCCTTTCTTTTTGTATATAATTATTTATTTATATAATTATTATTGCAATAGTTTTACAAAGTAAAAAACTAAATAGCGCGCGCCTGTGTTGTTCTGGTATATTAAATTGAATAATAATTCCAGATCCTTCGCCGGATTGGTTTGTTGGTGTTTCTGGACTCGAACTTTGTCTGCCAAATTGTTCGTGGATTGAACACAAGGAATTAAATCTTTACCCTTACGATGCTGGCACCGACGACGGAATTACATACGTGGTAATTAATTTTTGTTTTTAATTACTTAATAATTAGAGATTGACGAATGCCTTGATGTTTTTTCCTTGAAAAACCCTTAGAGATAATAATACGGCATATTATATATTATATATTTAAGGAACAATATTTATATATTATCTTTGTATTAATTACTAGTCGCCTGATTCACCGACGAAGCCACAAGAACCAATTCGACGTATCACGTCATCGTACCCGAACGATTCGAGATCGCCATTTTACGAATTGTCTGGTGGGGACATGAAACCTTTCGCGAAGCTCTACCTCAATAGGCAAAGATTATATGAGAAAACCTGCGACGACGATGATACGGTGACTGATACAGGTACAGTGTATAAAACAGCGAATAAAGAAAAAATATCGGTCGAAGAAACGTGCTTGTAGATTTTTACGACAGTTTACGACAAAATTTATGACAGTTAATTGTATTATTCAGGAATTTCAAAGTAACGCATTAATATCTGACCCGCAGTTCTCTTTCTCTCTCTCTCAGCGATGTAAAAAATGTGCATTTCACCGAACAGGAAAAAAAGCAGAATTAAATGCTAGGTTTGAAATATTAAAACTCGTGAAGAAATTTCCGCGAAGTTGTACGATTAAAGTAGCATTCATCATGAATCTCCACGTCACGCGCAGATCCGCGTAATTATTGCCTAAATTGTTTATCCGAGAAGTGTTTTAAAACAGGATAAGTCCGGGTGAATGATTACTTTTGCTCCGTATTTCCGCGATACTCTCGACATACTTATTATTTGCTTTCCATTCTACAGGCATTGCATAATAAATCTGTTGTATATAAATAAATGACGTCATTATTCGTTACGATGTAATTCTTGTTCTAAACATTAATAAGAAATTCAGATTTAATTCCAGATTTTTATACCAAACATCCAAAAAGATAATCGATGTTTTTTGTGTGTAGAAGCTTGTAAAGTTACACCTTGGGGCGAATGGAGCCCATGTTCAGCCACCTGCGGTAAAGGCACTCAACTGAGACAACGTCGTTTTCGTGACGAAGCTGCGGCGGATGCAAACAAATGCGGCACGTCTCTTACAGGTCGAAGATTTTGCTACAATACACAAAATCCGTATTGGTAATGCATCTTCAATCTCTCGTAAATTTAAATCTAATTTATAAAATTTTTTTAAAACTGCGCTGGAAACAGCAACGTTTTCAAATATAAAAAGACATAGCAGTCATTAATTGATGAAAATTTAGTAAAAAATATAAGAATGCTGCTAAATAGCAAGTGATGACAACAGAAAGAAACTGCATTTTAATCAGAATATATTTAATAATCTGTTAAACACGTATAAAATTTCTTAATTTTAATACAAAAACACGCAAATAATCGCCCTTGCATGGCAAACTGTATAATTAGAAAAGAATATGCCTAAACTGTCCTTTTAATTTCCATGACAATTCAAATTGCCGCGAAATGATTGCACTTACAATTTGCCAGCGTCAGTAACGGTCGTCACGACGGAATGTTGGAGAGCGAAATGTGCGAATTAACCCAGTGGAGTGAATGGAGTCCGTGTTCGTCGAGCTGCAGCGAGGGTACCATGACCCGATCCAGGAACTTTCGGCAGAAGAAGTATCGAAAGCAGTGTAGAGCCGTGCCGAACGGGCCGCAACTTCAGCAGTCGATCGATTGCGGGAACAAGCCCTGCGAGGGCGAAGACGCAGAGGAGGTAAGGCGATTGAATCATTTGGACTACGATGACGAGGACGAGGATGAGGATTTACTCACTGAGTGGGCGGACGGGACTGGAGCGGAATGGCTGCAGGTATGAGAAGGTTGAAGGATTGTGGAACTAAAAGATCAGATATGAACGACATTTCCGACGAAATTGATTCGCATAATTTTATTAAATTATGCATGCTAAGCTCATTAGCTTACTCATTAACTTACTGTGATCACTGAACATTATGTTGCTAAACAGAAAAGATAAAAAATCGCATTCGCAAAATCAACATCTAATAAATCCGACATTGCTTTCTCTTCGGCAAAAACTTTGTCCAACGTTTAATGAGATTTTTTTAAATTCTCAATAAAGAATATTATTGCTTAACAGCTTAAGCTTTACATGTGTTAAATGTTTGTTAAAATTTCAATTTAAAATTAATTAAAAGAAATTATCCCATTTATCAAATACTACCGTTTATTAAAATAATTCCCTTTAATTATATTCTCACGTTAGTTCTTCTGTTTATGTTTCTGTTTATGAAAAACGAATCTAATTTCTTTTTTAATTCATAAATGGGTATAAATTGATATTTCGGTTTCATTCGAACGTAAATACAATCAATTAAATATTTCGAGAAATTAAATTTTCGAGAAATTAAATCAATTCGTCGAAAAGTTTGTTCGGATATGACTAATTACATATCGAATAAATATCAAGCGGACTTTCGTTTCTCTACGAAACACAGAAGGAATAAATGATCTGCTCGATATTTATTACAAGGAATCCAGCAGCTTTGCTAAGTATTAAATCACCAGGCAGCCAGCGGCGATAGCTTCGCACGAGTAATCGATATCCGTACCATTTCTCGTAGATCCATGGCACCGGCACCCTCACGTAAGTCATACGATATCAGCAAGGGAAATCCAGCACCACGGTGTATGAAAAATTTAATCATATTCTTTTTTATAGAATGCCATTAGAGCACGCAAGAAGCGGGGCGTGTAAAGCGCTCCGAACATCAAAAGCGCATTGAAGGATCCTAGTTCCGGCAAATTAATTTCTTCTTTTTCTTGAAATATTTACTTCAGACTCATTCCCAAGTGCTTTTACATTCTCTTGCTGTATAACGACTCTAAAGATGCTTTACGATCAAAGCTGCTTGTTTTCATTTTCAAGCAGTTTATTCTTGGCATTCAAAAGAGACAAAAATGGATCTAAATCTTATTAAGATCTAATATTTATTAAGGGAGTTTTCTCATTCAAAGTGATAAAAACAGTAATTTTATTAATTAAAAAACAACGGAAAAAAACAATGGAATCTTTATAGTTAACACTTTTTATATATTATAGTGAGTTTAAAAAAATATTTTAGAATATTTTTCTTCACACACAAATAATATAGAATTTTCAAATTTTTATAATTTCATCAATTTTGTAAATATTTTTACCTCAGAAACACCAGTTAGAAGACAAAAGACTCTAAAAAGTGACACTTTTACATGATAAAAACTCTTTTAATATTGTAGCCTCGTAATATCGCAATCATAACAAATAAATACAGAATTTTAGTAATTGTTACTAACAATTATCATCAATCTTACAATTATGCTCATAACTTTTCACATGCAAAATCATCATAAAGAATGTAACGATCAAGTGCCACCAAATGGCGTAATAAATAAATCTTCACAATTAATAAAGATTCATTTTCTATGCATGAATAAACAAAGTATAACAAAACTCACTCAAAACTTTTCTAAACCTTTTTTACGCTTATTTGAAAGTGCAAAGTTCTCTTGTCGTATTCTGTTAATGTATGTCACTTTCAGACACTTGATTAAATAATTATCAAAGTAAAAAGAAGAGCGCGTTTGAAAGAGTTTTTCGAATTTATTGCAAATGTCTGCTTAGCAAGAAGACGAAGAGAATTTTGTTTCTGCAACTCGACGCAATTTAGTCTTTTTCTATATCAATCAATTTTTTATTCTGAACTGCAGACGTGTCCTGCTGACCGTTACACAGGCTGGTCATCATGGTCGCCGTGCAGTGCCAGCTGCGGACATGGCATCAAACTGAGATCAAGGCAATTAATGTACAAAGACGATCTGGATAAGGATGACGAGAAGTGCAAAATGCAGATGGTGCCATGCACAGCCGAAATTTCAAGCTGCAATTTTACGAGGGAAGAAGTAGAAGGTACGTAGAGTGTGTATTGACTCTCGATTTGATAGTACGGCTCAGGAGCAAAAAATCACGCGTCAGTCTAAAAAAATTTAATGATACTTGATTTTCATTTTAAACAACGTGTAAAAATCCATTAAATTTTCGTTATATTGTGATATAAATTTGTTAGCAAAATTTCTAACAAATAACTAGTTGTTACTTATTGGTCACGCACTTTATTTTACCATAACTGTGCGTTTCTTCTCTTCTTTTAATTATATTATCTCTAATTATAACAAACGTAACATCATCATTAATCAGAGATTTGTAATCAGAAATTTGTAGCGAACCTTTGAAGAAGGGGAATTGTGATGATAACATATTACGAAGCTACTTCGACAAACAGACTGGCGAATGTCACTTCTTTCACTACACCGGATGCGGCGCCAATCGAAACAATTTCCCGAACGAGAAGGATTGTTATAAAGTTTGCGGTAATTTTCAAAGTAAGTTTGCTGGCGATACTTTTCTGCTATACATATTCTGCTTCATAAAGGCACATTGTGATAATGTTGTTAATTACGAGATCCCCGCATACACGTGCGCTAATAAAATTTTCTACCAATTCCTATACTTACGCTAACAATTTACCGTCAATTTACCGTATAACTACATAATATCGATTATATGTTCTGCATGTCATATAACGTATCTTTAATCTTAAACTTTATTTATCTGATTATTATTAGGGAATATTATATATTAGGAAATATACTAAAAATATACTAATAAATATTAATATATTAGAGAAAGATTATAATAAAATATTAATTTATATTAAATTTTATTTTTATTCGTTTAAGACTTTCAAAAATTATGCATTTTTTCGGAGGCGTAGGGGAGGATCTGAACTCTTAATCCGTATCACATAAGCTTTTGCATTGTGAATAAACTATCTTCTCACAAATAATCATTTGTGTTATGTCTTGCACACGCTTACTAACAAATTCAGAAGAATTGAGGGCGAATCTGTCGACAGTCACGAAAAACTTCAAGGTATCCCTTAGCAGCGTACTCAGCTATCATATTCCCGTTCAGGAACAACGCAGCGCGAAAGCGAAGAGAGCGCAACACGGTGATAATTAATTGCCTTATGTAAAAATTATTTAACACCTTTAATTAATGTCAAACCAGTATTTATGACAGAGATCCATACATGCGTACATACACGAGGACACGAAGACACAAACGTACATTCGGTTCTTACAAAAGTGTGAATTTAAAACCCATTAGTCGAGAAATGCAATGCACAGAAAAGTCTGCATGCTTCGCTGAAGCTCATCTTGCGCCTCTTTACAGAAAAGGAGAATTTTAAAGGCATTCAACCGAGCAGTCAGATAATGGAGTCGAGTGAGAATGGCAAAGTGAACTGTCAAGTCTCTGAATGGAGTGAATGGTCCCCTTGTGAGAGCTGTCGCGGATACACTACAACCACCAGGCAAATTATGGTATTGTTGAAATTTTATTCGCGTACTTATTGTGAAATTTCTCGATGCTTAATTATATCACGGAACAAAAGTTAAATGATGTAACAATATTAATATAGCAATATTGACCTCCAATTGGAGAAATATATGCAATTACTCAATTGTCAAATAATGCTCTTGATAGATACGATTTAAAGTTTAATTTTCTTATGAGCAGATTCCAGCTGAGAATGGAGGTAAAAGCTGTCCAAAAAAGTTGATCCGAAGAAAGAAGTGCCGCAAGATTCTGCCATGTTGTAAGTATTACTTTTTTTCGTCTGTTACTACAAAATAATTAAAATTATTGAAACAGTTAAAGCTTAATACATTAGTTTTATTAAGTGTAAGTTTTTGAAGTTTTTTTACGCGGAAATGAGTTTTTAGATTTCAAAGTTTGTTTTTTTTAGTCGATTCTACGATTAGGGAATAATACAATGATAAATCAATTTTGTAGCTCTACAAAGTGATGGAACAAGCCGGCGGTTTCATCGAGACAAAAATACCGGAAACGAGTACGACAGTAAGTTTAATGTTTTGAAATATTGTTTTAAACGAATTATTAAAATTTACGGAGTTCATTATAAAGTTGACATTTATTTCTTTAGAGTTTCTCGTTTTTTAATAATTTTTTTAATATAAAAGAAGATTGAATTTACACAGACTTTATATTCAACGCTTAAAACCGAGAATAACGATATTAAATTTTCACGCATTGGAGCAAGCAAAGTTGTTACAGCAAATAGAATTAGCGTTTCAATGAACATATTCAAACGAGGAAGAGGTCGAACTAGTTAATGCAATAAATAAAGCAAGTTTATGTGATTTGCCTATGTGAAACGAGCCTGATAAAATCTTTGAAGAGAGATGATCGTCAGTTCTGTTTATCTAATCGTCTCATTCGAAAAGTTTCAGTGGACTGCGAAGTAACACCGTGGTCAACGTGGTCGAAATGCAGTGCGACCTGTGGCGAGGGATTGCGAAGTAGAGTCAGAAGTCTAACGGTGAAGCCGAGAGGAGCCTGGGCCAAACTTTGTCCGACTTTAGTGGAATTCAAGAAGTGCCGCAAAGTGGACTGTCCGCAATAAACAAGCGCAACGTTTTCGCAATTCGATCGCCGGCTAATCGACAAATGATTTGCATGGTTCTAATGCGTTCTGTTTTGAACGTTGAATTTATATGATTAGACTGATTAAACGACACTCCCTCTTAGATAGATCACGCGATTGAAATCTAGGAGCGCGTTTAGAAGAAGTAGAGATAGTGAGGCTATTGAGAGATAAGAATAACACTGGACGACAGCGATTTTGTCGAACGTTTGCACTTTTAAAATGAACGGATGTTCGTTGTTTCAATAGCGAAAATAGAACAACAGAATTAACAAGATGAGAATCAGGGAAATAAAACGGAATAATAAATTTGATAACAGAATTAAAAATATTTTAGACTTTTTAAAATAATAAATAATACATTTATTTTATGATATAACTATCTTGCTTAAGTGTTTATGATTTATACCTTTCATTTTTTTTATAATTTTTAATTTCTGGATTTTAATTATCTGAATTATTAAATTAATAAGAGAAAATCTTTAGAAAAATAAAAATATAATTATTTATGATTGTATAAAGTGCAAAAAATAGATTTTTCTCTATCTATGTGATACACAATTTGAACCAACTTAACCATAATATTTAAGACGCATTGCAAAATTTGCTGATTATTTTCTATAGAGAATAGAAGTTTATTACTGTATATAAATAATGTTCTTTTAAAACAACTATAGCAAAGAAAAAGAGAACTATTTCTTTCTATATTCATGTCCATTTTCTGTCCTCCAGTGTAATTTATTACGCACACAAAAATCATACCACGTATTATTTTTCGACATATGAAGTACTCAGTAAGAAATTTCATATGATTTTACTTATCTTAAAGCTAAAATAACACGTTATTTTTTCAACATGGTATTAAGTTAAGGCGAAATGGATTTGCATTCCAATGCGTCAGTTATGCTTAGAAAAGAAAAAAAAAACACTAGAATTTTTGCAATTATCCTACTTGTAATACAATAATGTCGAATAGTTGTATAGTTTATTGCGAAAGGTGAGGACAAATCATTTGATATCTGTCTAATGATAGTAAAAGGATAAAGTCAAAATATATCGCGACATAATAATATTAATGTTAAGTAACTTGCTCCTTTCTAGCGCGGATATAATAAAACGCAAAGAAGACCACTTATTTATATGTATACGCGTATCATATACTTGTAGCATTTATCACGCATTACAGATCTCATTGTAAGACCAAAGTTTGTATAACACCTTCAGTTGGAAACTGAGAACCATGATATTTTAAAATACTATTGTAAAATGCGGCAGGTAGACATATCAATAGTTCAGTAGACAGTAAGCCGTTTGTTTAATGTGTAATGGGAAGTTTTATTAACATAAAATTCTCTTCATTGACAATAATGAAATATTGTAGGTATACAAAAAGGGATATTTACTTGTTATTCTTTTGTAAAGTCGTTATAACATATTCAAAATAAAATAAATAATCAATGTAAACATATTCTATATTACGTATATACAGAAACATGATATAAAATATGTACACACATGTTACATTACTTTATTATATATTCCATTATTTCAGTAATACAAAGAATTCATCTTTTTTTCATCTGTCAACAGTGATAAATTATCATCTGTATATATTTGTCACATTAACAATTCTCATGTGTTATCTCTTGTTAACTACTGGTGCTATCAGTCTCAATTTTATTATCTACAGAACTATCTTCAATTTTATGTAAGGGACTTATTACGAGTAAAGTAACATTCTTCTTTGACGGCATTCGTTGGACACTGCCATTGTTTTTTACAGCATCCTCTATGACTCTTTGCACCTTACCCTATATATTAAGTAAAAAAAACTTGTAATTAGGTGTAATTAATATAATAGAAATATCCTGTGTACTTTTATCTGATAACTCCCTCTTAGTTATTTTGTTCTCAATCAGCCATATATAGAGAAGCAAAAAAAAAGAATTAGGGTTACAAACATCCACAAAAAATTGGTTTTAATTTTTTCATAAAATCATATGTTTTTCTTACCAAAACATTCTTAAATAATTGTGCTTACTACTTGAAATTTCTTCATAAAATTGCAAACTTTTTATGGCAAAAGTTGAATTTTACTTGATTTTATTGATCAATTTACATGATACATATCTGTTTCCTAAAGTGAGACGCTTAATAACTCTAGGAAAAAACATACGGAACTCACCTCGTTGACGCCGTCTAAGGTGATAACGAGTTTAATCTTATGGTTCTTTCTCAATAGTTTCACTACGTTCTTCGCCTTCGTCTGCAGGTCATGTTCGGTGATTTTACTAGATACGTAGAACAGTTTAGTGCTCTTGCTCGACTTCTCCGCGGTCCTGTTGTTGTCCTTAGTGTCCTCCTCTTTCTCCGTGTCTTCAAGGACATCGGTGCTGTTCATCAGCTTGTAAAGCGGCCGCTGTGTTTTGCTTTCAAGGTCGGTGATCTTGACGAGAGTAAGATTACGTCGTTTCGCTAAACGCTGGGCATCCTCTAGCACGGTCACGGTGATCGAGTTGTCTGGTGACACGAGCGTGATTCTCGGTACCGGCTCCGTCTTTGGCCGCGGCTTTTTGGCGTCGTCGCCATTGAGCTCCTCCGATTTCCTGCTGAACGCTCGGCACTGGCTGAATCTCCAAGTGTCACGTGTCACCCGACACCGACTGAAGCTCTGAACGAGATGTACGGCCCTTCGTAAAGCCGGTGACAATTCAGGAACGACCATGGTTCGACCAGGTTTGACAGATCTGTCCAGGTTAGGTTTCTTTCTTTGGCGAACTTAACCTATAATTGTCACGCGCCACGCATCCTAATCTCACTACACTCGTATTTGTCTCGTACGTAGATCGTAGACGTGACTGATGTGACATCCGCGACATTTTTCGCCAAATGTCTGTTACTTCAAACTGCTATCATAGTTGCGGAATGCATCGAGACTTATCGCGACTTAATTGATGCCAATAAACAACAGTTGAGTTAATATGCCAATTGACAAAAAGGATATTTTAACAGAAGCTGAAGTGAACCAGGATGGAAAAGTCTCTTCTTCCTCATCCTCTTTTTCTGTCCTTTGGAGGATAGACAGCACGCTATTGAAGACATTCCTTCTGGTCACTTGTATTAAGATTCTTCTAATTCCTACCTAGTAAGCAAGCTTTCTAAACAATTGTATTTAACAGAATTAGTACATCAGAAAAATATAATTTATTAAAAAATTTTAACAGCAATTTCTGTTAATATATTAATGATTTTATATCTTATATAAAATTGGGGTAAAGAATAATAAACATACATATACATTTTTTTTTAATTTGCAGCCACTCCACTGATTTTGAGGTACATCGCAATTGGCTAGCCATCACACACAGTTTACCTGTTACAGAATGGTATATAAATGCACAGTCTTCCTGGACTCTCGATTATCCGCCTTTATTTGCATGGTTTGAATACTGTCTCAGCCAAGTGGCTGCACTCTTCGACCCAGAGATGCTCAAGGTAGAGAATTTGAATTATGCTTCGCCAGCCACTGTATATTTCCAAAGAGGCACCGTTATATTTACCGACCTAATATTTGCATTTGGGGTACAAGAGTAAGTGTATCTACAAAATTATGAGATGACATTATATTAAATAAATCTTCCTTGAAAAAGGTGTATCTTCTTAGAAAGAAATGGATGAAATTTCTGTAAATCTGTATATATTTGTAGAGAATTGTGTGTAATATGAAATCTAAATCTAATTTTTTTTGTAGAATGAGTAGGACATTTTGCAAATCTTTGAACAGCCACGTAGTTTTCATATTTCTATCGTTATGCAATGTAGGACTACTGATAGTTGACCATATACATTTCCAGTACAATGGTTTCTTGCTTGGTGTTCTGTTGATGTCGATGGCGAATGTCTCAAAGACTGAGGAGCAGGTAAAACCTGCAATGTACTTTGGAATTTACTTTTAGTAAAAAGCAGCTTGTTTCTAGATGTCAGTATTGCTAGGTGCTACATGGTTCGCTATTTTACTCAATTTAAAACATCTATATGTGTACGTGGCCCCAGCGTATATTGTCTGGCTATTAAAATCCTATTGTCTGAACAGTGGAAATTTTTTAAAGCGATTATTTAGTTTGGGACTTGTTGTTCTGACTATTCTAGCAGTATCCTTTGGTCCATTTAGAGTTCAGTTACCACAGGTAATATTTACAGTTAACTTACAGCATACATTTCTTTTATTAATTGAACATTCATTTTTATTAGGTAATTTCACGTTTATTTCCATTTAAAAGAGGTTTAGTACATTCATACTGGGCTGCGAATGGTTGGGCTCTGTATATTGGCACAGAGAAAGTACTGTCTGTGATATGGAAACGCCTGGGATGGTTGAGAGATGTTAAATCTGCAGTAATGACGGGTGGTCTGGTGCAAGAGCAAAACTTCCTTATATTACCCACTCCAACTCCTATTATTACATTTCTTCTGACTTTCGCGGCAATGTTTGTAAGTTTATTCACATAGTGTCTAATGATTTAACATTGCTTTTCTGTATTAAATACATTTAAATATATTAATATAAAACTAATATAATTATTTTAGCCTGCGTTATGGTATCTACTGTGTAAGAGATCCCATAACTCAAAGGACTTTGTTAGGTGCATCGTACTATGCGCTTTAAGTTCATTCATGTTTGGCTGGCATGTGCACGAGAAAGCCATATTAACCGCAATTGTCCCTTTGTGGTAAGTGACTAAATGCATGAATATTTTATTGCTTTACAGAAAAGCATATATTCATTTGGAGCTTAGAAAATAATATGCTTTTATAAATATAATTTTTAGCGTTCTCGCAGCGATATATGCAGAAGACGCACGTATATTTATTATTTTAAGCAGTGCTGGACAAACCGCTCTCTTGCCACTGCTGTATCCCGATAATTTATCTCTGTTAAAATTACTGTTGTCGTTAACGTACATACTTTTGTCGATTTTAGTCCTGACTAATCAGCACGGCAGACATTTGTTGCGATTACACGAATGGCTGTACGTAATATCACTACCGTTAGTTACAATCTACGAAGTAATGTTGCACAAATTGTTACTCGGCGACAAACTGCCGTTTTTACCATTAGCATTTACTTCTATATACTGTGCCATTGGTGTAACTTACTGTTGGATACTGTATTATTACACGTATCTGCAGAATGACACTGTCATTTGTGTCAATGATGGAACAACAGAAGGTAAATTAAATCATCAAAATTTAAAAGCTAAATGATTCTAGGGAATACAAATTACAACAGATTTGTACATATATTTTCGAACAAAATAAAACATTTGTAAATTGTATAAAAATAATCACTCTCGTTATTGTCCAAATTAATCATACTTGTCCGATAATTATAAAATATATATAATATAATATTATATTATAAAAGAGAAAGAGAGAGAATAGTATTTTTAAAAAAGAGTGAATTGGCGCGTTACATCGCGAGATTTTGTATTTTTGGCGCGAATGTGATCGATGTTGGCACTCCTGCGAGAGTGGCACCAAGTGGCACTTCATATCCAAGACCTGTCGCGTGAAGTTGTCCCGTTGTCTCTTTCGTCACGCGTTTTCCCGCGGATTTTGTTAGGACTGTGCGTGGAGTTGGCGATGTGTAAAACGTGTCATTTAACGTGATGTTTGTTTAAATGTCGCGAAGATTGCACATCCCTTGAATCGTAATTCCCCTGGTACGTCTCCGTTGTTCACGTGACAACGCGTTCTCCGTGCAGCTGGTCGAACTGTTCCGGCGAAGTGCCCGATTTTCATCTAGGTTATAGCGACGGGATCGCATCGCACTGACAGATCTATCAGTTGTAACGTTAAAGGAATGCGAACATCGTAATTCCAAAACAGCATAAGCAAGGTAAATTGACGACAGTTCACTAAGCTCCGTCGCCACTCGGCGAGATTGCGCGCAGCCTCATTTTCGATACTTTTGATAAGAATTAAAAAAAAAAACACTGCAGTTATGTACCTTGTTCCAGGTTTAACAAATAAAAAGAATGAACGTTTCGGTGGAAGACAACGATTGTGAGGTAGAAGTGGTCACGCCATCGAAGAAAAAGAAAATGAAACAAGGTACCTTGGTTTTCTCATAATACATTCCATGAATAATATCTGGTTTTTTGTAACTGAACTAATGTACATTTGCACTATAAGTGAAATAGACATGTAGATTTGAAATTTAGTGAAAGCAAAAAATAAAATTTTAGTGCAGTTTAATGCAACAGTAGAGAACAAACCTATAACTTTTGCTCTTACAAAGTATCACGATGCAGATATTTATTGATTACTCTTTGTTTCAGCTCAACTACCATTTCAAATGTTAAGTGCCTCAAAATCACCAAGCAGTTCAGACAACGTTTCTAACAAGAAGAAGAGGAAGATAGTTTCGCCTTCGATAGAATCTAAGAAGTCTAAGGTGATAAAACTTGCAACAAAAGAGAATTTAGTTAGAAGTACACCTGAAAAGGAGAAAGAAGACACGACCGAGAGAAAGCTTAATAGTAGCAATGAGAGTGTTGAAATAATATCAGATGAGAAGAAAGATCTAGAACAAAGTGATCAACAAAAAATCAGGAAAAGTCTGGATAGTACACCTAAAAGGAAAAGTGTAGGAAAAAATAAGAAACTAGACAGATCTCAACAAAAACCTGGTGCCTTAACTAAGTTTCTTAAGAAGACAGACAGGGAAATTGAAGAAAGTGATATTAGGCATGACAATAATTTATCTGAATTAAAAATTAAGGATTGTCAAGATATATCTGTACATAAGAAAGAAAATGAAATCTTTGAATCAGAAATTGATAAGAGTTCAGATGGACAGTTTATTCAATCTGAATTGCAAAATAAGCAAGATAAGCATGTGAATGAAATAGATGATTGTGTTGCTAATAAGGATGCTGCTGATTGTTCTCTTCCAGAATCAGACTGTGATATTACAATTTTATCTTCAGATAACGAGGCTTCAAGTGAGTTGGATAAATCAATATCGAGTATAAATAAAGAAATAACAGAAAATGAAAAGACAACTGATACTTCTGCAATTTCTGTTACTCCAAAAACTAACAAAAATACAGAAAATAAAATTATAAGATTAACACCGAAACAATTGGAAAAAAGAAAAGAAATTACCAGAAAAAAAGAAGAGAGGCTAAAATTAAAAATGGTATGTATATATTATATGTAGAAGAGGTCTACATTTTTAAATTTTTGTTGTTTATGAAATGTATTAAATTATAAATTTGATTATATTACATTTCATTATTATATATTATTTTACTTATATTTTATTTTTTATGTGTTAGGAAAAAGAAAAAAAACGAGAGGAAGAGAAAGCAAATCGGCGAAGAGAAAGAGAAGAGAAACAGAAGGAAAAAGAAGAAAAAGAGAGAATAGAAAAAGAACAAAAAAGAAAGGAAAAGGAATTGAAGGAACTTAGGAAACAAATGGAAATCGAGTAAGAACAATTGTACTATGCATTTTGTTTTATATTTTTATAAAGTTACACTTTTTATAAAAAGTTACCTATTTCTAGACAAAAACAGAAAGAGAAAGAGGCGAAAGAAGAAGAACGGAAAAAACGAGAAGAAGAGAAAAGGAAGAAAGAAGAGGAACGACTGGAAGCTGAACGTAAAAAGCAGAAAGCTGCCTCGAATTTTGCTAGCTTTTTCGTTCCTAAAAAACAGGAAGTTAAATCAGCGGATGGAGAGAATATTGAAGTAAAAAATTTCATGCCTTTTGAAATAAAGGCTGACATGAGAGTTGCGCCGATTTGTCGAAGAAAACTGAATGAACACGATAAATTATTGTTAGATGATATGTGCAACATAGATTTAGATAAAACCGAATTATATCTAGAAAATATTAAAAGAGGAAGAATCATGCCGCGTACTTCTTGTAAAACGTGGCCACTCGAAGCAAAGGACGATGACGTCATACTATTAGGTAAAAGTCATTTCTAATAAAATTACGTTTGTAATATTAATCTTTTGATATAATTTATTAAATGTTTTAATGAATGATTGCAGACGAAGACAATGATGGCAGTTCCAACATAATAACGAATACGCATAATTTGGAGAAGCACCGACCGAAATTATTACAATTCAGTGAGAACCGTCGTCCTCCATACTGGGGTACTTGGCAGAAACGAAGTAGCATTTTGAATCCTCGGCGACCGTTCACAAAAGATAAGGTAAGAATTAATAACGTGATTTCTACACAAATGTTTTTTAAAGGTTTGCAATGTTATTTCGAGAATATTATTAACTACCGAATTATACGTGAGAAAATTGCTATTTATACATAAATATCTGACATTACTAATTATGATTACATTGTTAATTTTTGAAATTTTTAATATTTACAAAAATATTTTATATTGAAGATATTTGAAAAATATAATGAATAGAGTAACGCATTTATTTAATTAATAATTTTATAATTATTATGCACTGAAAAAACTGACTAAATTTTTCAACTTGAGTGTTTCAGTTCAAATATTTACATATTTATATAAATACTTAAACTGAAGATATTTAATTATGAATTGAAAAATTTAATCAAATTAATAATTTTTCTCAATGTATACAATACACTGATAACAATTTTTCATCGAAGTACAATAATTGTCGCCAGTAGGGCGACTAGTCGCATTAATACTAAATTGAATAAATCTTTTATTAAATTTAACATTTTTAATTTATTTCTCGCTAATTTTATTTTTCCGAAATTGAAAAAATTTTTTAACGTCTTCAAAATTTATAAAAATTTCTTATTTTATAAAGTACGATATTTATAATATTGGAGTTCCATTAGAATTAATACTAGTGGTCCTTGAACAGAGATATACATAAGTGTATCAACATATATTTTAAGATTTCAAGGAAGATTAGCCGCCGAAAATATTAAGAATCTAATCTATACTATTAATTTGGCAAAAGTACCTTTCTTTCACACAAAGAATTATTTTAAGTACTTTATTTGTCACTTTATATAGAGATTATTCAATAATGTGGGAATTTAAATTCTTAGTGATAAATTCTTAGTGATAAACTAAATTTATTAATTGGAAAAAAATTCTAAAAGACGCGAGTGTAAGACGAGGGAGTCTTATAATTAGATTTATGACGGTAAAACATTCGTCTTGCCACTGCGTAATCCTCTAGCTCCGTGAAACAACGGGTAGGCATTTTTCCGGTGCACCTTACGATGCTTAGCCAGATGATCGCTGCGCGCGAATCTTTTCGAACACATCTCGCACGAATATGGTTTAATGCCCGAGTGCGATCGTCGGTGCCTCGCCAGCTCATCCGATCGACTGAAACGCCATACGCAACCAGCCCAAGTGCACGCGAATGGTTTTTCGCCGGTGTGTCGTCGTAAATGAGCCTTCAAGTGAGATGCTTTAGCGTACACCTAAAACGAAAAGAAAAATAAATTTTATTTAGTATATATTATATTTATTATATTTAACTTGGATTTGATCTTTAAGATCTTCTTAATAGCCAATCTATAAAATTCTTTATGTCGTTAATCCGTAAAAAATTATAATATAAAAATAATTTTAGTTAAACTGTATTTATCTTGATTTTTTTATGGATTACATGTTAGAATATTTGGCTTAAAGTATTAGGCAATAAATAAATCTTATATCAAGATTACTTTTTGGCACCCTTGGTAGGTACATGGAAAGCATCGATCTTCGGATGCATTTGCTAAACTGCGATTGGTGTAGTCGTGAGTTGCTAATGCGGCAGTAGCTGCTGATGAGATTAGGAGACTGTCATCTAACTGGTTGTTGTTATAATCTGCAACTGAGATGCATGTTAATTGTCTTTATACGTTATACGATACTTTTAATACCCTAATGAATCTTTGACACATATATTATTCCAATTTTCTTCGAATGTATCTTATACCTATCGTATTTGTTCCTAATGTGCTCTCCAACGCTCGTAAATCGATACCGAGCACTAGCAATGGTTCTTCATGTTGTGACGTTTGCGGATTTGGCAGAGATGGTAGATGCAAAAATCCTTCGCATCCTGCGGTACACAGTGGCGTTCGTTCTGGTAGACCGGAATCCCAACTCTTCTCTAGACACCAGTCCAGCTCCGAATCCAATTCACTCAATTCACTTAGTTCGTAACCTATTATTATTCAACACGCATTTTAAGAAAAGTCTAGACTAGGACATTACGTATTTTTCTCTTCCCCCCCCCCCACCACTCTCTCTCGCGTCACATAAAATCTAAAATTTTTCCTAATGAAAGTCTAAGCAAATTTCTTTATGACAAACGGAAATAATGTCGTATTATGCTAAAGTTAATTGTATTATTGTTTTCTGTCCTAAATTATTGCCATATATTTATGTATGAAAAGATGGAGTACCTGAAGACGTAGGTGTATTGGTGGCCGACCAGTCGTTCCAGGACGATTGCGGAGAACTAGTTAAATCGGTATAGCAATCTGTCAGATTTGTCATGTTTAACTGGCTGTCGAATATTCCAAAATCGTCGCTCAACGGAGTCGTACACGAGACTTCATAGTCGCTGAGTAGATTTGTCTTAGCCGGGGAAAATAGCTGTCTCTCGGTGCTGAAGTCCATCGTCAGGCCAAGGGCGGAGAAAAGTTCATCCGTCATCTGCAGATGACAATAATTAGATGTTTTTTTTTCTCTACATTGAAAAATGAGTTTAGCGTAACAGCCACATATAATAATACCAATTAAATATTTAATTAATATAACTAAAAATTTAATTGACATTCTATTTGGTGACTATTGCAAATTCTTTTTTTCAGTGTAAGTCTGAACTTAATATGTATCGATACGTAAATAAACGTGACTCTCGTTTGAAAGACAGTTCTTATAGAAAAACTTGTGCCAATATTCCATTCTTGGACAGATGATTGTACGGAATATTATTTCTAAAGATGGATATGCAGTATTCAAGTATGATACTATCAAATGTAAAATATTGGTCATAGATACGCGGTTAAATACGACATTTGCGCATTGTTGTACTCACATCGTAGGTTGCAGCTTCCTCGATCATGATGCCGAAAGAAATTATCAGAAAAACAGTCTTTTCGTAATTAGCGAACAACAATCACGCGCAACAATAACTTTCAAGGTAACGATTATATCTGATATTTACATGATAGTTGTCAAGATGACGCAGCCATGTTTCACGATATTGACATGATAATCTGTTCATCGATCATCACGATAGATTCATGTGGCAAAGGCAGACTTCTGTATTCTCAATATAGTTAGCACGATAAATCAGCTAACAACGGTTTTGTACTAATGATCTAAATGATCATAATCACGATTTTGTGTGATTTGCCTCGTTGACAATATTGACGTCGTACAACGTCATTAACATTACAAGAGAGCTCTACAATGTGTTTGTAATTCTTTTTATGGTCAACTTTGAGACCTTCAAAATGCGGAGTTACAGCAACAGAAACCGACAACAGAACGTCGTGGCGAGATACACGTTTGAAACCTCGCGCGTGTCCGAATGTCGCTAGGGAGGAGATACACGAAATCGGAAAAGCCGATCCGCCCGTCACGACTGATCGGTAGTCGTGTCGAGACTGCAACTGGTGGTCGAAACCTCCGGGCGGGAAAGACGTCGACGAGAGCGTGTGACGAGAGAGCATGTGGTGCACGGCTCCCCTGAGATAAGGATGCTAGCCTGTGCCACCCGGCGCCGTCACCGTGTCGATCCCCAGGGACCACGCGATCGCGTACGTCGCCGGCTTGCCAGAACGCCGAGAGAAAACGCCGGTATCACCATTCTCATAGGCGATTCGTCGTTGGTTTATCATCTCCTGGCCCGCGTTAGGGAGGGCATAATATTTTATTTGTTGTATGACAAATTTTTTATATTGTAGTTAAAAAATTAATTGGCTAAGAGATATATACAGAATTCTAGAGGTTTGAGAACTCTATTGTATATATTGTAATCAATAAACGCAATTGAAAAATTTGTTTTTGTGCGATAAATGAAATATCAGCCTTAGGGATGAGACTAGTGCTCTTAATTTTTCGGAAAAATTGAAGGAAAAAAGCTGGTTTTTTTGTACCATTTTTTGTTACAAATAAAATACAGTTGTATTATCCTTGTATTATCCTTGCATAGAAACCTCTGTTTGTAAATTTTTCTTTTCTGTTCTGTTTGTAACACAGACACACAACTTCCTAATACAATTTTGACATATGTACATGAACGAAACTATCATTTTTTTATTTAATAATAAAGTTACACATTACCAGTACCATTTAATTGGCTTATTAACATTTAGCACTTTATAAAAAGAAATTTATTTATAAACTAATAAAGGTCCCATTAATAATTATGACGCAATGGATGGATTTTATTGATAAATTACTTAATAGAGCTCTTAAATGTAAAAAAAATCTTAAAATTATTGAGGTGATACAATAAGGTGATATCATCTTAAAACAAAAAGATTCAGAAAAAAGATATAGCAAGGAAAAAAATAGACGCATTAATCATCTTTGAAAGTTGAGATAAGGAAAGAAAAGAAGATAAAAAATATCAATTTGGAAAAGTCAAATTCTTTGGAGATTTTACGAAAAGGATAAATAGTGTTATTAGAACTAGTCTGAAATGTTAGTTTCAAATAGACATCTACGTACATAAAATATCAATAATTAATTCATCATTTAGAACTATTGATGTTAGTAAAACAAAGTTAATATTTTTCAGATTCCCAAATTTCGAGCACTAGATTTAATTTCTCTCATCGAAATTTTAACTTCCGAATTCTGTGGTACCTAATGAGAGTTAGGAAAACAATTTTTTTAATGTTAAGTTAAGAGATTGTTTTTACGATCATCACTCGAGTCTCATGAAGCAAAACCAGCTGTCGAAATTGGCTCGCGACTCATAATTGATACACATCGAACTCGATTCCATCCCTACCAATCGGGCAGTCAGCTCGTTTATTTACGGTCCCTTGAGATGCAAATTAATCGGGCAGCGTGCCGGATAATCGCGATGCTCGGATGCTAGCTATCAGTGCCGATTTTGCCGGACGAATCGCGTCGCGTTGCCGCGCGGATTCGGGAGAGAAGAAAAGAGAAAGAGCACCCTCTCTCCTCGTCTTCGGGGATGTCTCGAGGATGCCGTCGCTGTGTCGTGCACGTGGCTGCCAGATATATTGACGATTTTGATTCATGATGTAATGCAAGGAGAGCAGGCTGAGTCGATTCCAATTGGTCGCACATATATGCACAGAAAATATTTTGGAATATCACTGCACAGGTTAAGGAAACTTTCCAAATTAAACAGCTTTACTAGATGACAAATTATTGGATATCTCCCTCAAGTCATCATATATTCAAGAATTTCTTCTTACATTGAAATATTGACAAAAAAAATATTTTTTTGTAGATTTTTGTGGACTTTTGCGATCTCTCATCATATTTCTAGTATGCATTTTTCTATAATTTACATAGGTATACAAGACCTATAGTTCAATGCCGATTCTGAACGTCAAATTAGAGAGGTTCTCACGGCAAGTTATTTTCGGTGGTTTTGCCTTCCGAGAAATAGCGATTGAATAAAAATCAAATGATTTTGATTGAAGTTTGAACTCGGATTTCCGGCACAGTAAGCAGACGCATAACCCACTGCGCCACGATTGCTACAAGGACTTTTCTAGTAACTATATATTAATATGCAGTAAAAATATTTTTATTCTTTTGAGAATGTTTGTGTATAATCTTTTGTATATAAAAAAATCATACAATGAAAGAAAAATTAATTGTTAATAAGAAATGTCATCAGAACGATAGAGCGTCCAAATTTATATCGGTTGTTTTTCAATTGCGAAAATTTGTCGGTGGTATCGGTCATGAGCCGTTGACCCGTATGAAATATTTCCGAATTACATTACTATCGAGAAGGAAAAGAAACGAAGACCGAAGCGCGTGAGTCGATGATTTCGCACGCAACGCGTTGTGTTTCGCAGATGGCTTTGACCTAGAACGCGACACCGGGACCCGATAAAGGTGTCTCACCCGAGAGACATCGCCATTAGGAGTTCGATTGCTTGTTTATCGGTGCGTGGTTGACCTTAGATATACAACGTTGCACATATTGCCGTTTATTTGGTGATTCGGGCTTGAAAACGCGGTTGATCTGAAAATAACACCACATAGATGAGATTAATTCGGCTATAAGATTCTTCAGAGAGAGCTCCGTTTATCTCTTGTTCTTTCAATTCGTCCCACGATCAATCTCGATTGTGAAGACTTTAAAGAAAGTAAAAATGTGAATCTATACGATTTGCAAATAATCTGCTTCCAACGTTCTATACTTTAATATGATATTCTACAAAAATTTATAGAAATAGGGGAATTTTTAAAAGTTATTAAGAATTATATTGATATTTTAATCTATTGTATATCCGTTGACTCTTACGGTACGATATATGTCATGGTACTTCAAAAATTCATATCTCTTACAAAAATAAATATAATACGATCTGTTTGAGCTTTTAAAGATTAAGAATATGACTTTTTACAAGAACATCAACACTCTTGAATTTCTCTATCTAATCACAAAAATTAAAACATCTTTGTGAGTTTTCCTTTGTATGCCTACGTAAAATAGGATAAAAGTGAAAAATACATATTTTTCAAACAATTAAGGTAACCACATTCTTTCGAGGTTTATTTTAAAGATGAACTATATAAAAAAATTGCTATTTAATTTTAAAATGGTGGATGCAATGTGGCGGATTAAAATACGTACTAAGTTTTGTTGTATTTGAATAACAATTATTTTATTCCGCCATTATAAATTTTAAAATTTTTATTACATTATCAAATTTTAAAAACCTTTAGCCAGATGTGAATTAGATGCTAATTATTTTAATGCTAATTTATAATTAGAAAAAAGTCAGGCTTGAAAAGGTTAATGCAGTTTATTACTATAACAGTTTAGTTAAATTCAAGCCACTATGCTAGAAAGAAGTATATTATTTCATAATCTTTATATCCTTAAATGTAGTCAGTGTTCTCTAAGACACGATGGGACGTAAGGCACTCTGTCTAAAATATTAAATACGCTGTAAACGGTCTTAGGGATTAAATATTCTTGTATGTTGCGGCGTCTTCCCGCTGCATCCCAAAGAGATGATAAATGCTTCGACGCTATCTTTACGTCAATCTTGAGATTATACGATTAGCGGTGTCAGTGGTAATTTTTCATAGTTGTAATTCTCTCTAAAGCATCATCTCACAACTATGGTTTTGTTTTACAAACTAATTGCATTAATCGTTACGAGTGCGTAGAAAGGGATGTAAAAACGTTTGTTTTTCGTGCAAGAACGTTATTGTGACGCATATAAGACGAGCAATATTATATTTCTGTAAAGAAATCAATATTCAACTTGTAATCTGCGCTGCTTTTTTTTATTTTCACGAGAATTCGGCGTCTGTTGGCGATATTCGGTTTTTAGATTGGGAAAGCGGCGCTAAAAGGTATAGTTATCGTGGTTTACGTGGTGCGTTATGAAAAACAGACCACGACTTTCTCTCTCTCTCAGTGACGACATAGTGATCCATCAGTGGCACGTTTATCTGGCGGATTCATTTTATTATCTGGCGACCGCGAGCGATCCGATATATCTTCGCGAGCGCTCGGATCCGTTGCACTCGCATCCGTTTCGAGGATGAAGTCGTGGGAGAGAGAGAGAGAGAGAGAGAAAGCGGGAAAGAGCGAGAAAACAAAATTATATTTTTCTCTGAAAGAAATGCTGCTTGCACTTTAAAGTTACGTTATTATGTTACACGTAATTTTAAAGTATTGTTACAGCAGCAAAGATACGAGGCCACGTAAGAGCTAAAAAACATCCAAAGATACAAAGCGCGCCTGAAGGATGGAGATATTTTTTACAAGCTTCTTTTTAATATCTTAGTTTGATTTTTATTAGAAAATGCAATAATCAAGTTTTATATTTTTAATAATGTTTTAAATGACATAAAAAATATTGTACATCTATGGCATAAGTAGTAACGTAAGAATACGCAGAATAATGAAGTAACTAATGATAAAAAACACGGTTAATTAAAGACTAGTAAAAAAAGGAATGGCGATACTCCAGAGAGGATAGAGATACCCGCAGTCATATCGACATCTAATCCGCTGGCACACGCGGATATCGGATTGATTTCGTATTTTATTGTGTCCAGAGGAACGATATCTCACACTGACGTTCGTATATGCTACGTAATATTCCACGAACATCGCGCTTTTGCAACTCACGTGCGCAGCTTTAACCCTTTCAGTACCCGTGCGCCATATATCAGGTATCAATTTTCATCGGCTGCCGTATACCGCATCGCAGGTTCTTGTCAGGCAGCTTGATTTGATTCTCTCCGAAAGTTGGATCGAAACCAACTTAAAATATGCTTCCTTTAGCTGCACTTTTTTGTGAATCTTTTTCTCTGGGAAAGATCTCCTGTTCCTTTGTTCGAATTGAGAATTTGAAAATTGCGTCAAACATGTCATAATTTTTTCCCAAGATTGTTAAATCTTTCCATTAAGATTGCGTTTGAACGAACTTTATTGTCATTTGTATAAAACATCTGAAACGCATGAAAAAAGATTTGCGTTACACGTCTTATATTGCAGATGATACGCATGTGCACTCAAAAGTGCCATATGCTTCTTAACGTGTATATTGTAATTAATATCAGCGGACGATTGGCAATAGTCCGCTTTGCGCGAAATTTATGCGTTCGGCGATAACGCGCGCGTTTATCGCACGAGAGACACATTTTAGATCCTGCGTCATTATAAGCAGCGCGAAACGCTGTTGTGCGTATGTCATCTCATTTAGGAAATCAAAAACTATCGTGCTTATTAATGCGCTTATTAAGCGATTCGCCACGTTTCATAGGAAATAGTGACTGATAATTCCGGCTGCTTGACGTCAGTTGGAATATTTTTGTGCACGGGAATAAATTTAGGATGTTTTCAAATTTTTTACGAGCTGTATATATAAATCGATTTTTTTAAGTGACATCGATGCGTCCTCTAACGTCTTTTCCTTTTTACAACGTTTGGGCCATCAAACTGCAATTTTACAAGTGAGCAACATGAATCTGAATCTCACGTTGGAATTGTAGAGGGCAATCATCGTTTTACAACGGTGACAGTTCACGTGGAAACAGTGCTCTCCAATTTCCATGCAGAGCGGACGCCGACGTCACGCTAACTCGATAATGAAGTGCAGGAGGTCCAACAATATTCCACGAATATTCGGGGGAAATAAATCAGTTCGATTGCCGGGCCTAATCTACTGTATCCACGACGAGGAGCACCGGTCGTAATCTTAATGGGGCATAAAACAGCCATTACAGATGGCCCGCCGGGCGACAACACGCTGTAAATAATGTTGCGACGCTTCGCGGCATGCATCGGCGGCGCAACGTTAAGCGCATCCATCGCACCCTCGGGCCGATAACTGCGCTTTTCTTTTCTTGTGCGCGTGTTACAACCTTTCGGTTTTGCGCGTGTGTACGTCTGTGCGTGCGTGCGTGCGTACGCGCGCGGAGGTTGCCTTCGGTGGTGCAGGAGATCTGTTCTCAATTCTTCACGCCTCTAATCAGAGTGACTGTGACACCGAATCAATTTCAATGGTAAAAATGAATGCTGATTGTAAAGTCAGTGAGAAATGTGGGCGGTCTAGTCTATAACCCGTGCTAGTAATTGTTTAATAATAATTTTGAATTGCACGAAATGGAAAAATATTACAATGCTCAGTCACGCAATTCTAATTTTTATCCAAAAGAGTCTCGAGTGTTGTGCAATTTGCACATAAATTGATTCTATCAATCTTTTTTCAGCTTTAATTTAATGTGCCATTTTACTTTATTTATTTTATTATAAAAATATATATGTGTATACATATATATATATATTATATTGACGTATTGATTGTATTGAATAAATTATGTTAATTATTTCTATCTTGATTTTTTAATTTTTTAATGTTAAACAGTTCCAATAATCCCTTCAATTCAAGGTTTTGTTAAAATAAAATACTTCGTTGTTTTGTTTCATATCACTTGTAATTAAAAAATATTATCAATACCCTTCTCACCCGAGAGTCTTGTGAAATCGGCCTAAAATGATTAAAAAATCCGCAGTTGAAAAGAAATATGGTTTGCGATCTGGGACACCTTGTATTCCTGATAATAAATTACACGCTACGAGACATCATACGTACCTTCGTATTGCTGCCAAAAGCTGCTTGAGCATACACTCTTTTTCCTTCTCCTTTGTTTTTGTTTATTAGCGATGAACCGGCGATTGTTTTTGTGTTACTTGCCTCGGCGACGAGTGTATCAATCGCCCGTGAGATTACGTTTCTCCCCGATAATAAATTAATGTCTCGAGAAGAGTCTTGTAATTGATGCTCACGTAGGGATGAAATCGACGTTGATTTATCGAACAAAGAATATCTCGCGCCGCGGCGCAAAGAGAAAAGTGGGTGAGAGAGAGAGAAAGAGAGAGAGAATTTATCGACTTTTCGGCGCACTACCGCTATGCGTTTTATTATCGTTTCGAACTAATTGATTTCCCGGAAATTTGAGCGTTTTGTTGAGTGCACCACGACTGTTGTTGCTCAAAAGAAATAACTATAATGCGCATTTGAAACGTTTTGTCTTAACCCAAAATGTTGCACACAACGTAAATAAGAATAAAAAGTATCATAAAAATACTCTAAAATAGCTACTCAACAAGTTACTCTTTGCGAACGCAAGGATGAAAATAGCTACTTAACAAGCTACCAAGGTGCACGCGAATAACGAGTGGAATATTGCACATTTCAATACATCACCGAGTGTGAAAATATGCCGATGTAATTCCGCGGAACATCTTCATACTTCTCGCGATGATAATCACATCACTCAAGGACCGGTATTTCAATTGGAAAAAGCAATTTCGCGCATTACGATTTTTGTATGGATATCTTAGTCTTTTTTGTACCAGTGGTTACGCAAAAACAATTGGGCAGCATTTATTAACACTTCACCGAGGCCGCCACGAAAAAAATGAACGTTGAGAGACTTAAATCTACATTTTGATAGAACGTTGAGCGACCGACTACAGCTTCGCAACTAAGAGAATCGGGAATGCGTACGGGCCAGCACGTCGGAGATGATTGCAAAGCCGAGATATCGCTCGTCGAGGAAGTCGCTTTGATACCGACGTCCTGCTTGCTCACGACGAACTGAGATTTGGTCGTGACCGAAATTAAGATAAACTAGTCGATGACAATGCGTGAAAAACTACGATAGCATGAGAATATGACAGTTGAATTGTCTAAATTAATTGAAAGCATTCATGCGAATGGCAATTATTTATAAACATGTTAATTAACAATATGAAAAAAATGGATCCGTTGAAATAGGTACAGGAAAGATATTTTATTTTTCAGAAATGGTTCGATTATGAAGTTGATTCCGATGACGAATGGGAAGAAGAAGAACCTGGCGAATCTCTCAAGGGATCAGATGATGAAAAGGATGAGGAAAATCCAGAAGAAAATGAATACGACGTTGACAACGAATTTATGGTTCCTCACGGGTAAGTAATAAATAAGTTTATTAAGTAGCTATATATCGAAATTATGAATTTTTATTAAACTCACTAAATTTACAAGTGAGATATATTGAAGTTATCAATACACAATCTTTTTCTATAAATTATATTAAATTGATTTTCTACAAAAGAATTGTCTTATAAGAATGGAAATTATTATTTTAGAAGTAGGATGATAAGAACTCATCACGATATCAGGAAATTAAATCAAAGCGATTAATTTCATTATTTTTAATCTATTACACGTATGTGTAATCTATTACATATGTTGAATACAATCTTAAAATTATATAAATTCCGATAAATTTTTTATATTCGTATTTTAGCTTTTGCACATTTATGTGAATTTTTTCATAAATTAAATGAAAAAATATTTTGTAATTTAGTTATCTCTCCGATGAAGAAGCCCAAGCTGACGAAGAAGAAATGGAGGATATGGTAAGTATATTATAAAGAGAAAATTGAGATAATTATTTTATTACAGTACATAAAATTTTTATTTTGAAATATAGATCAGTATAAAGCATATGTTTCTGTTATAGTCACCACAAACACAGAAAATGAAATTAAAAATATTAGGAGAACAATTTGAAGCCGAAAGAAACGCGAAAACATATAGACTTAAGCCAAAAATAATTGGATGCATCTGGCAAGGATCTGACAATTCATTTCCGGAATCTGGTGAGTATATTTTATATATTACCAAATACATTATTTAAAAAATATATACATATAAAACTAATTTTATTGAATTCTCTACCATTACAATTATTCATAATTACATATTTAAACTTATTTCAGTTCCCCCGAAGGTCAAAGAATTCTTGTTAGCACGACAAGCTTGGGTCAACAATATACCAATAATATTTCCGTCGACATTACGGGAAGAGAATAGTTCGGTTAATGCTGATTGCAAGACACCTACTCATCAACAATCCGTAAGAGGTGCGAAAAAGACCAAGTTTCCTGACGAGGCTTTGCCCGATCTGATTCGATTAGTACATGGGAATAGGTATGGCAGACATGGTCTTATGAGAGAGTTTATGACATTCTGGAGTAAAAAAAGCGGGAGCCAATTGTCAAAGGTTAGCATATTGTCAAAGATCAATGAAATCGCTGATAGAATAGCGTGTCCCGAAGAGGGACCGATGCATCTTAAATCCTGCTGGTATGTCCCGAAAGATATCCGAAAGCAGTATTTCCCCGATGTTGAACTGTCGTTACCGAATTGTTGGGAATATATTTTAACGCCGAAAAGTCGGAAAATTGACACTGAAAACATTGTAGTCGATAAGACTATGGAGAAAGAGAAAGAGGAAAAAGATAAAGAAAAAGAGAAGAAACACATATCACTTATTACTCAGTTCACTAAAAAAATTACACAGGAGGAGATGCAGAAACAACTGGCGAAATCTGATCAAGAAGAGATGAAGAAAAAGTCAATAGCGACACCTGATCTAAAGGAGATGAAGAAACAATTGACAGCGAAATCGGATCAAGAGGAGACGAAGAAACAAATGGCAACAAAACCCGACCAGGAAGAGACCAAGAAACAATTGGCATCGAAATCCAAGGTTTCCGTTTTACCGAAATTACCTCCGTTACAAAGACCTCCTAAACGAGCGACTTTAATCTCCGTAGGTAGGGGGGAACAATTTCCGGAAAGCTCTCGACAGAATATGTTAGCCAAATTCGTTGGTCTTGATAAGAAGAAGAAAGAGCAACCATTGAGTAACAAAACAAAGGTTGATTCAGACGAAGTTATATTCGTAGAAAGTAATGATGAATAAAACGAATTGAGAGAGAGAGAGAGAGAGAGAGAGAGAGAGAGAGAGAGAGAGAGAAAGTTAAAATCAAGGAACGAGCCGTAAAATTTTTTCGATAAATAGCGAGAAAGAAACTTCGAAAGCAAATATAATTGTCGACGATTGTCATATAGAATTATATCAAACGATTGATTTGAAAAATAAAGTGGAAATGGTGAAAAAATAATAGATAACTAGATAAATTATATAAACAATTGCAAGCAAAGAATATTACAACTGTATAGAATAATTCGATTAAGAACAGCACAAAATATGAATAGAAAATGAAAAACATTATGTTCTGTTCACGTTAATGCGTTCCATTTATCATTCTATGCAGAAAGGCGTCTAATTGATTATTGATGTATTAATGATATACAATGAATTAATTAATTAATACTCTTTTACAAGTGTACAAAGCTTTAACAAATAGTTTTTATTATTAACGTTTCGTAATTGAACATCACGCAGTTATTTTGTAAAATAAAATGTTTATCATAAAATAGTATAAAAATAGACATAATATTTTGAAATAATAATCTTATATTATAAATGCATTAAGTATTCTACGTAGACAATATTTTAACCACATGAATATTCCATTAATTAAATGAAATGCTTTTCATTAACAAATTTAATTTCTGTAGGAACAATAATCAATCGTTGAAAATTTATAAGTTTTAAAACGGTTTCAAATATTCATAAACTGATATTAAGGAAAGGTAAGGACTACATACTAAGATAAGGACTTACCTATCTATAGTCCCATACAGTATATTTTATTGTCGTATATTTTACTTGTTTCGTAAAAATAACAGTTTTAATCGTATCACACGATAACTGTCAAATAATTGTAAATGGATTTAATAGCCTTATGTAAAACACACATAAGTGCCTTTATTCAATTTGATATGTAACTCTATTCTTGTAATTAGCTACAAAATTTCCAAAAAGAAGAAATTTTAGAAATATACATAGACTGCAGCTGAAAGGTGACTCGTTTCCTTTCTAATTCATACTGCACACAGTCGATAACATATAACTATTTTAGATCAAATACTGTTTGTCTAAATTTTAAAGAATGTATATTCTTTAAAAATACGCAACTCAGGATATCCGTTTCAATTATAGAATTAAGCTAGTGCTGAAGTATTCGTAACAGTCGCTATTTTGCTTCGAAAATTGCAGTCAAAGGCCGCAAAAGTTTCGTATTTAATAAACTTGAATGCCATATTGTAGATGCCTGTAAACGATATTGAAATGACACGAGTTCCGTGCATAGAAATATCTTATATTTTACGAAAGCTTTGTTACGTGAGTTAATCCGTTTTTACTAAATAAAATATATTTTATATCAATCGAAGAAAACTTATTCTCTCTTTTTACTACCGCATAGTGAAACGGGTTCACTCGCGGCTTTTACCCAGGAGTTTATTTTACAAAATGAGAGAGAATACTGTTGTCGTAAATACCAGACCCATCTCGGAGTAATCTGCAGTCGCCCTTACCGGTGTTTGCCAGAGTGTATCTTCTTTTTTTCTCTTGAAACGGTTTGAAGGCTTCAATTGACAAATCTGAAATCGGATAGGCGCCGCTGCCGTCGCGGAGAAATCCGTTTTTGGATGCACCTCGAGGAAAGATTCCCTCGCGATTCCGCTCGCGGGGAGAAAGGGAAAAAAAGAGGTAACGCCATTCGGGGAGGAAGTTTTACAGTCGGTAGTTCGGGGGGCCCTTCGTACCTTCGGGGTGTACCGGTCGACTGCGGCATATGGCCGGAATAACGAAAGGGCGCTCGTGATTGCGGTAATTATCGAGTCACGTTACGAGATCCGTGCCGTTAAAATCTGCAGAAAACTGCGAGAGAGGCTGCGGATGGGCACAAGGGGACCGTGCGTAACTCTCGGAAGAGAGAAAAAGTTTTATATGTGAATTACGCTAATTTGCGTGATTGCTTCGTGGCGGCACACGGAGAGACGCCCCGGGGCTCGCGATGCAGTTGCTGCGATTTGCCTGAAAAACGTTATCGTAGGATGATGACGTGTTATAAATACCAATGAAACAGTGCGCGAGTCTCGATTACTAGACCGCAAATGTGGGTAAATAAGAACGTTTGATGATTCAAGAACGACGAAGAGAGAAATGCAAATTTAACGCAGCCATTATTATGAAATTGATTAAACAATAATATTTTTGCAAAAATTGATCTTTATCTTAACATTTGATTTCTGAAATTTCTACGCGTTTTGAACGGATTAATTCCTCACATATAATAGTTACATACTTAAAAGAAGATGAAGTCTATAGAGAGAATTGCAAATGCAAGCGTCAGTATGGTGAACGGAAGGCAACTTGTAAAGAAGACGCAACATTTTGCCTTTCGGAACTGAGGTTTACAATATTAACGGTGCATTCGAGAGGACCATCGCCGGAGAGCATTGTTTAGCGCGGTGCAACGATCGTATATTTATCTACTGTATGTGCAACAAAATTACCGTCCGCCATGTAAAACGATCTCCGGCGAGAGTACACGGCGTAATCATCGGGTTAATTAAAATTACAACTATTTCCATTCCCGCGGGATATCAACGTAGCCACGGCAGTATTACCTCGCTCAAGTGCGGTACGCGCATTGCTCACTCACGCGTGAGTAACATCCGTTATTTATTTGACAAAATGAAGAAAAAAAAAAAATATCCGACGGAAAAGTGCACTTCACGGACACGGCGGGCCATTACGGAGGGGGGTAGCAATTTTGGTTTTTTTGGATACATGTCTTCTGTTATGAATATATATTTTTTAATCCTTTTTACAGTAGAAAACGTCTCTTTTCTTTCCTTCCTTCTTGTTTTCCAATATTTTGTTTTGTCTTCCGCAGAAACTTGAAGAGTTAAGAACGCGATGTTTCATTTGGCAAGTCTGAACTTTTTGAGTGTTAAATTACACATCCGCGATGATGAGAAATGAGCGAACATTTTTTTCTCTTTCTTTCGGAAACACAAATGTGAACAATTTTTATTGTATAATGATAATATTGCAAAAATGTAAAAAGGTAAAAAATACAGAAAGAAAAAGTACAGAATATTTAAATATTCTAAGAATAGAAATTAAGATGAGACTATTACCTGTTGTTGTGTTATTGTTATAGCGGCAAACAACAAGAGAGCAAGACATGAAAATTACGGAGGCGCAAAGTGGAAGTGAATATAGATATTATTACGTGCTCATACACACATTGAGAGGAGTTTAATTGGGTGGAACTCTAAGTGATCTCGAAATAGCGCAAGCGCTATTCTCAAACAGTCTAAAGTTGTAGTGTATCTTGGTCATAAATATAACTGTAACTGGCAGATAAATAATATTTGTATATAAAATGATAACACGTAGAAAATTAGAACAACATAAAAAGATTAAAATAATAATTGGTATGAAATCGCAATGTGTACAACACCATTAAAATTGAGAAGAGACCATGATTATAAAATAAGATTTTAATGCTCAATAATATATAATTATATAATTTCTTATATAAGTTTTTATATATAATATATTTTCTAATTTTTTTGAACTATACGTTGTTACTTTTGGTCTTGAAACGCAGCTTTTAAATTGAATCAGAATAGTATAATATCACAATATTAAATTTAATAATATACTGGTACTAATAAGCATCTACAAGATTCTTCTTGAAAAAGTGTAAAGAATTGAAAAGTATTACCTCAGGATTTGGATCTGGACTTTAATTTCTATATTACTACGCGTGCAGTCGTTTGCGATCACCGAGACATAAAAAGATTAGTCGAGTAGCGATTATAGATGGTTTCATCACGTTAGAAAATTGAAATCCAGAATAGCTACTGAGAGAATAACAAATTATCCAGGTTATACATGACGTTTATGAATAGAAAGATTTTTGTATCTCAAGTTATATATTTTTGCAATTTATCTACAGTTTGTGATCAGTATCTATTTAAAATTAATTTTTATTAAAAATTTCTATTTTATTTTATACAAAATAGAATGGGTCCGATAATAATTTCGTAATAATTTCATTCTCTCTCATGGACAGGTACAGCAAATTAAATTGAATAAAAAAGTTTGTTTCACGAATAATACGTCTCGCTATTTCTAGGAAAAAGAAACGTTCTGGTCTGCATTTCATCCTCACAAATTCGGCGGAAAGGTGAAAAAGGCTTTTTTCTTTCTCATCCCGGTCCCAGTATGCCGTCCTCGCGAACAGCGCGAGAGCGCAGCGAGGAAGAGGGACGAGCAGGGGAAGGAAGTGGGAAGCAGAGAGAGGGCATGGAAGCGAAGCGGGAATAAAGTGGAGTAGACCGGAATAGAGTACAAGGTGTATGCCTAGAAGGTATAGAGAGAAAATGGTAGCCAATGGCGCTGCCTCGGCGTCGTTGCTACAGTATTGAACGTCTCCTACGCGGGGTCCAGATCTCGTCCTCCCTCTCCTTCTCTCTATCTCTCTCTTTCTCTCTATCGGTATGTCTCTCCATCCTTCTCTCTCTCTCTCTCTCTCTCTCTCTCTCTCTCTCTCTCTCTCTCTCTCTCTCTCTCTCTCTCTCTTCATCTCTCTTTCTCGCTCGCACCTTTTTCGTCCTCCTGCCTCTCTCACCGAGCAACCCGACCTCCGTTTTCTCCTGGTCGTCCTCGTCCTCGTCCTCCACTACGTCCTCCTCCTCTTTACCTTCCCTCTGTCTCTCGTTCCGCGTCCCTCTCTCTTCTTCCCTACCTCTTACCTCCCTCGCTTATCTCTTTCTCTCTCCCTCCTTCATCTTTCTCTCGTCTTCTCGTAACCTGACGACGTCCTCCCTCCACGGTCTCGTTGTAGGGTGGAGACCCTCCCTGATACTCCCTACCTCGTACTCCTCTGTGCCGGTGCTTCTCTTCGACTCTCATCTCACGAGGTGGAGGTGGGAAGAGGAGGAAGAGGAGGAGGAGGAGGAGGTGGAAGCCTCTCGGTAACCTCTCTCCATCAGAGACGATCCGTGAGTCTGCTGCCGAGATCCGGAGTGGTGTGAGGTGACCGTCTCTATATCCTCTCATTAATATTCGACCTTAGGAGGTCCGAGGCGATTCGTATGGTCGTGGCGCAGCCTCTCTGTCAATGCAGGCCTTCAGCGACAGTCGCCTCGGAAAGGTGCTGTTGTCGCGAGAAGTATCCATGAAATTCACCAGAGACAATAATCGAAGCTTCCCTCCTTGAAAAACGCGCTCCGCGTTGCTCATAATAATTTATTCTCCTGGGGAAAAAGAAAACTTAACATTGTCGCAATTCAGACTAATACACGTTGGTGTACTTATAAAGTAGAATGGAAAACGCATTATTACACTCACATTTGAATATAATACAATACTTAAAGTATACTAATACTCGTAATAATGTTTCGCAACAGGATTATATTATAACAAATATACTTGCTGAGGAGATATGGCAGCTTTAATAGTAATCTGCGATATTTTAACAATATCTAACGATGGGGATCTTGCGATTCCATGCTTTTCAATCTATTTAAGCCACTAATTAAACGCAAAGATAATTTACAGTTTCCAGCTATTATTTGATAATACAAATCACGCTTCTTTGCGAGTCTAAGTCTCGCGCGTGGAATATCTCCTAATTATTGCTGTGCCAGAGTATCGACGGTGAATTGCGCGACCGATGATCGAATCCGCGGATCGATGGAGAATGATTATATACGGAAGAGAGAGAGAGAGAGAGAGAGAGAGAGAGAGAGAGAGATGCGCAGGCAGAAGGAGAGGCTGAAAAAATGAAGGAAGACAGACCGGTCAGAGGGGCAGGGCGGTATACTTAATTGAATATTCAGGGATATACGATTGATGCGCGGTGTCAGCAGCCGTGGCGTAAAGCCGCGGCATGCGGCAGCGTAATCGACGTATTACGCCGGGCTTTTACGAGCAATTATGTTAAAGTCAAAAGGTGGCTCGAGGTGCACCCAGCGCTCTTTTGACCGACACGTATTGTTAAATGTGTATCTATTACCATTAATGTTAGGTAAGTTTAAAAAAACTCCTTATCAACGATAAAGATTGCGAGATTGAGAGGTAAAGATAGAGAGAAAGAGAGAAGAAAAAATTAGATATTTCCCCGTTCATAATAAAAATGGATTAAATTGCGGGATGTCGATTAAGCGATCACGCACCTCTCACGATCCTATCGTGCGGAAGAAACGTCATCCCAGATCAAGTCGGAGGCAACGTTGGCGGTGACGAGAGAGGAGGAAGGGAAATCTTTCTTTTTTGCGCGGAATAAAACTCAGGGGGAGAGCGACGCGTAGCGTATAGGAGCGGACGGGGACCTCGACGCGCGCGGTCTGCAGCTGCTGGATCTTATGCTAATCCCACCCCCGGAGGCTAACCCCGGCGTGCGCATCCCATGAAAAAGTTGCTCGTTACACGCTCGCCCATAAATCTCCCTCCTAAGCTTAATCTGTCCGCCGCCGCCACCGCCGCTCCCCGCGCCGACCCGCGTCGCGGAAAACTCCTGCGAACCCGGGCGGCAGGTGTATACGTCTCGGCGCGCCCGCGGATTTTCATAATTTTTTATCCTTCGGCGAGAATTTAAATCCCGGTCAAGCCGGCCGGCCGGCCGGCCGACCGGACGTCCGTCTGGAGAATGCATGCAGCTTCTTTTGCTCTTCGAGAAACGACCACGTCGTATCGACAGGAGAGGTAAAAACTTTGTTAACGACAGTTTGCAGATATGGCAATACTTTGCTGTTTTAAAATTGTGGTTGAGATTTTCCGAGGGAGAAGAGTAGTTTTAAAGAATTCGATGATACAACACGTGCAATATTATGATTCTTTCAAATATCTTACATTTATATAAATTTTTTACGTGAAATTAGTTACTTATATTTCTTTCTAATTATACATAAAAATTTTGAATGCCCAGTCTTCTAAGAACATTCGATGGTACATGTACCAGGGGTTTCGGAAGAGAATGAAGCTACACGTTTACGCTCACGAGGGAGATGTGCGTACGTACATACATACCGGCACATACTAGGATCCCCTCGGCAGGGGGATACGCTCTCGCGATCTCCGAAGCGATCTTCGTGCCGTTCGCGAGTGGATTGGACACGCATAATGAGAGCTTCGCCCCCGAAAGGTTCGTGCCGCTGTCGAGCCGGGTATACCCCGAGATACGAGTAGGAGGGCAAAGAAAGAATTATAAGAGGTGGGCAGAATGCAACGTATAGCGTGAGAACTCCCGGCGAGTCGGCTCTCGCTCGTTCTCTCTCTCCTTCTCTCTCCTTTTCCACCCTCCCTCTGCTCCCGGATTTCCGAGATGCTCGCGTGAAATCCCAAATGTAGATATCTGTTCCGTGAGAGGCGTTCGGAAAAAGGGCTCGCTCCGCTCTAGGAAGGAAGGAAGAATGCGTCGAAGAGCGCGGAGAGCCACCCGCCCGCCTCTCTCGTCAACCCTCTGCTCTCGCCCTCGTATTCTGCACGCCACCGAGGGATACACGTCATCGGTCGACGAAGTCGGTCTACGAGCACATTTCTCGTAGCGGTGTGCCAAAAAATCTCTGGTTCCTGTCTGTCAGTCGATCGGTCCCTCCGAGATCGGTCTTCGCCGCGCGCGCACACGCACACACGCGGCATCTTTCGTAGATGAAACGCCCGACATCTAAATTGGGGAGTAGCTCGACGAAAACGAAAAACGAACCGAATTTCAGTTATGTGACGAAGTAAGGGCATTTTATTCCTCGTTGGATTTCATGTAAACTTCACTTTGATAAATAAATTAGTCTTCAAAGATAACGATTCTAAATTTGAATCGAATATGAAGTCTTTATATGTTCATAATCTTGTGAGATTTTATAGAAACATGAATTGACTATTTAGTAGCTACATAAGCTGTTAAAAATTATTATTACCGTCAAAAATATTTTTTTGACAGTAATATAATTATAATGACGAAAATCTAAAATTAAATATAATTATTACAAATGAGATGCAAGTGAAAACAGGTATCGCATTAAAAAAATTTTTTTTGCATAACGTAATAAGATTTGTTCAGTATTGGGATTGTTAAAAAAAAAATGAAATTCAAATATCTAATATTCATCATAACTACATGTCCGCGGGGATACCTAACTCTCACTTAATCTATGACATTTCAAGCACTAAAAATCCAACTCGCCGAGTCGAGGAAATGTGCTCGATTTCTGAGACAGCCGACACATACCCCTATATGTACATATTATTTACGTACATACGTGTAGTCGTCGTGCTCGTGAGTTTCCAGGACAGCGTATATACAATGCGGATAGAGCGTGTGAGAAGTCTATGGGCGTGGGGGCCATTATGGAGATGGATCTTCCTTCGAATAAAGCTCGCAGGACGGGCACGACGAGGGGACGAGGGAGGAGTGACGGAGAGGAAGAAGAGTAGGAAGAGGGAGGCAAGGGTAGTTTGAAGAGCCGCCACCGGGCTGCGGAAGGAAAGGGGACGGAGGGGGGTGGTAGGAAAGAAGACGAAGGAAGAGCGAGGACGGAGAGAAAGACGGCGGGGAGGAGAGAAACGCGAGGAGGTGGTAGTGGTGCTGGCGGTGGCGTGGGGTCCCAGTGGGTAGTTCGTGGTAATATATCACCCTCTTGTCGTCCGTGAGACGCGAGTAAGCCTGTCGGCCAGTAGCCACCCCCTCTGCGCACCACCCCGCGACTACGAGCTTCTCCAAAGCGGAGGTGCGAGAGGGAATCGATACTCTCTAGGTACGACGGACATTGCGCGAGGAGCGTCCGGATGTGCTGTCTCGCTTTTGGTCCGGCGGAGATCGAGATCGATATCCCCGTGGGTATCTCGGTTTGGTCTTCGGGCTACGGTCGCGCAACCGATCGATCTCGACTGATTTTTACCTCTGTTTAGCCGATTAAGTCCGAAGCCCGGGGCTGACTTCGCCGTACGTCTCGAAAAGTCGTAATTCCGCCCTTAGCCGTAAAGTCTTACCGGCGATTTTAGTTTCTTCCTAATGGTTCTCGAGGAATACGAATCCAATACGTAATTATACATATAGACATTTTGAGATGAAACTTTTTTTCTTCGATACACGGTTGAATCGCGTTCGTATTTTATTATGAACTTTCACATTTTTGATTGAAAAAAGATTCTTAAACCTATCGATACTTTATATTTATTGTTTTGTAAACTCCATTACAAAAGAAAAGATTGTAAAACATAACTGTAACGTAAGTGTAGTCAATTTAATTCCTTAATAATTATTTTGATAACGTCGCTTATCGATTGCATCAACAATTTTCGAAAAATTACCTTATTAATCTTCAGCAATGCGCCAAGCTGTGCAACCCCCCCTGTCCCGCTCCTTCCTCCCGGAATGTAACAGGAAATCCTCTACGCCGCCCGAGAGAACGGCCTGATACTTTCACGAGCAACAACGCGGCGGCAGCGAGCGCGGTTTAATCAAGGAAAGGAGACGGAGGTGGATGTGGGGGTGGTAGATGGCGGATGGAGGGACAAAGCACTAGGGGTTCCCGAAGGAGAAGCGCGAGGATGGGGTGTGGGAGGGGGTGGTCTAGGAGGTAGAGGAAGAAGAGGAGAAGAAAGAGGGGGTGGTAGTGAGGAGGGTGGCGGGACGCAGGCGGGATGCGAGGTTGTGGAACCGTGGATCGATGTGTCGCCCGCGTGTCCAGCAGGTCGCGAGCGCTTGCGCCTTGATGTCCTCACGTTCCCCTCTCTCTTTCTCTCTATCTCTCTCTTTCCTCCTCTTTGCGTTTATCCGGGGCCCCTGATTCGCCGAGTGCGCGGTGACAACTCCTCTCCGAGTTTGTCACTCGACGACGCCCGATTCCCCCGCACGTCGTCCTTCGCCCGGTCACCCCCGTCCACCGTTCTCGTGCCCTCCCCCGACGCGCGGGACACGCCGTTGTCCCTTTCCCTACGGCGTTCGGTGTCGCCAACGGGACCAGGCCAGGCGTTGGTCGTCGTCGGAGACTTTTCCCTCCGTAGTCTGCGACACAGATACCGTCACCGCCCTTCGTGGGTGGGGCTCTCGCTGAGAGCCTGTTCTTCTCTCGTTATTGCTTCGTTCGATGTCTTTAAGTCGAATCTAAGAATGGGAAAGAGAAATAGAATAGCAATATATGACATATACACATAAGCCGAATGAGATCGGAAGCTAACAAACGATTCAAGACTTAAGGAGAGATACGTCATAGAGAGAGAAAGAGAAAACACTGTTTACTTAACGCTTTGAGACTAATTTTTTAAAGAGCGAGAGCAGTACTCGATTGAACTAGCATTAGTGTCTACAATGCATTTACGTATTTGTATTTTAATGTATGCATACATTTTACATGTGTGTGTCTTTTCTGATTGTTCAAATATTTCTCGTACTATACGACATATAAAATTATAAATAGAATTCTGTTCTAAATTCTTTGACATAGTTGTAGATTGTTTAAAATGAACTTTATCATAACAATATACTTTACAAATGTAAAGTAGAGGAAAGGATATTATGTGTCTAATTTAAATAATTTGTATAAGAAAGAGCATAAAATTCTTGTCTCACCCATTATACAATTTTTTTGATAAGTATATTCAAAACTTCAAAACATATCAAATTTTTGATCAGGCAAGTTGTGATTGTAAATATTACAAATCACAATATTATTCGGTGTAATGCATCAAGTGCGTTATAATGGCATATAAATCACTCTAAGAAGAGATTCTATCCGAATGAAAATTAGATAATTATCCTGTCGAAATGGAGAAATAACGGCTTTTGCCGACTGTGATTACGACTTCGCGATAATATCACTTCCTCGGTACGCAACGGCGGGATAGGTCACGCGAAGTGTCACCTGATTCCCCTTCCCCTAGCGAATCAGCTCGCGAAGCGCGTTAGGCACTTCCCCCGAATTAAGAGCGGAGACACGTGTATTGGATTTCCTCGCCATGCTGCGCTTCCGTCCTCCACGACTCAGAATGTCGCTGTCCTCTGTCCCCACCACGGAGCGACACAGGCGACAGCGAGGATTGGCTGGCCGTGGCGACAAGGGCGTGGTACACCTCCATTGCGTCTTTCGATTGTACTGCTCGGACCATCCGGATTGTAGTTTGCACGTGCTCGTCACGATTCTCTTTCGGCTTCACGTTAATCCTTTGAGTGTCACGTCGCATAATCCCGCCGTTTATTTTTCAAATACTGAAGAGCGCCGCAATAAATTGGATTATGCGTTTAGTGTGTTACTACAGTTATTCTTAGATTTGATTAGAGTCTACAATCGAAATATTTTCTTTCAATTTGTTAAAACTAAATAAGTAATTATACATATAATAAATTTTATTTTTACTTGCCGTGATACTTATGACCGTGACACTTTTCAACGTAAAGAAAATAACAAGCGCGCTGCTTGGCATTTTTCGTACAGATTTTTGTGGACATCTTCACTTCAACTTAAAATTAATTCTGAATGAACGGAGAGTGTCTCAGAGAAGTGTTTTGTCTTATTGTTTCTGAATGTATTTTTATGTCAACGTATATTCGTAAGCAGTATTTTGCGACAATATTATACAAATTAGAAAACGAAAAATTCGGTATTGCCAATATTACTTTAATTTATTTAAATTTAAGAGTTACTTAAGAGTAACTTAATTAAGATGTATGATTAAAGTATTAGTAAAATTATAAAATTTCATAGATTATTCTATTATTCTATTATTATCTGTAAAATTTGAGCACAGTTATATCTTATTGATTTAAAAGTTATTTTTTATTGTAAAATCGTGTTTTGTTTACCAAAAATTGCAGCAAAATATGATCATTTCAATGCATAAATTATTATAAGCCAATTTTTCGTTGTTTTTTACTTTGCAACTGGTTTCAACACCAAAATTTCACATTCATAGTCAAATTTTTTTACTTTTGTTAATTATAAAAACTTAAAAAGTTTTTAAATAATAACTTTTGGCTAGTTATACTTTCTAAACTGCAATCAACTGAAAACATTTATTTCAGTGGTATATTTATAACGTTGTCCATCAGTGAAACAAATACACTGATCTTTCAGTGATTATACATTAATTCTGAAGTAAAAATCACTCAGTCAGTGGATATTTATTAATTATTATAGTTATAAGTATACCACTGCAAATCAGTAAAAATACACTGATTGCAATTTAGAGAGTAGAGCTAAAATATTCTTAAACTTGCAGCATTCGTCGCTGTCACGATCGAAAACATGAAAATCTTTTCGACATTCTAACGTTCCACTTGGAGCTGTTCCACGATATAAATATATATGCAATAACCATTTTTCGAGACTAAAGTAGCCGGCTTTACGCCTCTAACACGCCATTATGTAGGCGCATAAAGGAAGTCGAGTTTATGACAGGTTGAAACTCGAATTAGGTCGAACATCAGGCTGTGGGTGTCCTGAGGGCTTACGTTACGTGACCTTAGAGATTGAAATGTTCATTACGCAATTTTCTTAAGTGGAAACGAATTAATTGATCGGTCTATGCTCCAAATGCAAAATGCGTACTCGTGAGAGATCGTGGTTAGATTAAAATTTTTCACCCCACATGTTTTTGAGCGTGGCGCACGAAGTTAAAGACGTTGCTTTCAATAGACTCGACTTGCAGCCGTTTTGTTGCTCCGGATTTCGAAATTAAGGGACGAGCGTAACGTTTCAGACTTGCGTGCGTTAAATTGGCCATCCGTTGCTAATAGGCGTTATTCGCTACAAACGTTTTTTCCCCGCCTTTTTTATTTATCGTTCTCCCCTTAAAGGAATACATTATTTATGCAAAACTACATTAACGTAAGAGGTAAAGACGCACAATGTAAATGTACTATCTTACTTTGTACCATACACTTTATGTTCGGTTGTCGATTATCCGTCTTTATGTTAGGTAAACGCAAACAATTCGATTATATGGTGCAAGAATTAAAGATTTATCTATTAAAGCTACGATACTCTTATACTTTACGAATAATTGAGAGTACTGCACTTCAGCAGGGACTTCTTAAAAATAATAACCTGTTTAAAACGAACGAAGGAATAAGTAACAAAAAGCGAACGGCTCTTCCAGGCTGCTGGAATGCCTGCTGTCGATGGCGGAGAGTCGGAGGGGGGGGGGAGGGGGTCGGAGTGTTCGCGATTTACAACGTGAAACCGATACACTCGTTGTCGTCCACCGTCGGGCCCCAATCGGGACGAGGGGGCGTGTTGAAAATGCTCTCACGGCGAGCGAGTCCCGGCTCGACGCGGGGCCCTTGCCGTGTCGCGGGATAATTGGGACACCGTGTATTATCGCTTGCGTGCCATATACGCGGTGCGCGGTGTGTGATTGGATAGGCGGAGATGGGTCGCGCGAGATAGCTGACCCTAACTAAGGTGGAAGACCGACCGCGGGGGTATATCTCGGAGGACCATCTTCTCTCCATCTGCAGCGGCGTTACCTATCTACGTCACGGTTGATGCATGGCGTGGGCGTTCCTGCGTTCGTATACTCAGGGGTTCTCATTTAATTATCGGAGGCCAACCCTCCCGTCGATCTCTCTTCTCCCCCTCCCCCTTCGCCTGCTTCCCTGGTAGACGGTGTGAAACTTGCCTGCAGATCTAAGGGGACAAGAATACTCCTTCCTCTCTCTCTCTCTCCCTCTCTCTCCCTCTCTACCTGAGTCGATAGAAATATATGCCGCGACTGTTTTCTCTCATTTTGTCGTTCGTGGAAGAGAGGAAAGGTATTAGATCTATAATTGCATAACTGGCGCGCGATGCCACTTGATACGATACATTAATTTCGTGATTATATGTTATAATTAAATTGCCGATAAGAATCTCGAATTTTATGCTCCGTTATTGTCGCACTGGTTTCTCGAAGGTATGTTAAATTAGATTTCACTCGTCTAGCAATTCTCTCTTCGTCGGTCGAGATTAGTCTGATCAAATCTCTGTTTCTACACGTTAAATGTATACCGAGTAACTCGGGATTGAACTCGCTCGTTTTGCTTATCCCTCCTGATACCTTGTCCAATCGATAAACCATTATTGATTTGGAGTAGCCAGTGTCGTTGACTTAGTCGTTGAACAGTTAAACACGCGAGGAAATTGTTCATGTAAGTTTGTTAAGAGAAAAAGCAGTATTGATTATTTTATTTAAATCCAATGTAATTTTTTACTTGTCATTTTAGTATATATACATTTTTTGTAAAATTTATTGCTATTAATCCAAGAATAGTCATTTTGTATTACTAATTTTATAATCATTTATGTGAGATTATTTTATAATTATAAAAATTTTATTCAATATTTAAAAAAAAGAGGAATTAAAAAATAGATAATACTTATAAATCAGTAATGAAAACTATTGTACTGTTTGAGCTTCATTTTTTCGCTACTGAAGTTTAAAAACATTCGAAATGATTACTTCCGGATTAATAGACATAACTAATTTATTACTAACTATAAAATTGGAAGTATTTTACAACAATATGAAAACAATTACAGGTTTTAATATTATTTAACAAATCTCGTTTTATCAAACAAGATAGATTTTAGATTAAAAATATATTTAACGGGTCTTTTGTTGCATCTTGCCTGCAATTTTATTACACAAATCGCAACAAAATTTTTTCACGACAATTTTTAATAAATTTTAATCACGGTCTTTATCCTTGACGCTTCGATGTCTCACAGTTTTGTGTCGTAATGTATAGCTTTCGCCGCAGTATCGTCGACCGCTATATAGGAAGTAGATATTCTTACGTTCAATATTACCATGTTTTCCTTCAGCTTCAATCGCATCCCTTTCCCCGTCGCCTCTCGCCCATTCTATTCACCCGCTGCTGCACGCGGCCGATTATAAATCACGTTCACGTTCGGCGGGGCCTCTTTGACGACCGCGCGGGCGCGAGTACAATGCGATTCGTGGGCGCGTGTGAAAATGCACGCGCGTATACGTACGTGTGTACGTATAACGCGCGCGATCATCCCCCTTGTCCACACGTTGGCGTGATACGAGCGTGCAGTCGGTCCTACATACGCACGCACATACGACAGGGGAATACGCGGGGGCGGCAGGGAAGGGATGGCGAGGGACCAGAGCACCTCATTAACCGGTTATTAATAGCTCGGCCCGCTCATATTAATGACAGACGCATCTGCTCCTTATATATCTACCTGGCGTGTATATACGCCGCGGACCTCTCCTTCCGCTCGCCTCCTCTCTTCGACTGGAGTTTTTTAGCGCTCGTTGAGCGCGCGGTGCGCACTCTTACGCGCGCGCGAGTTCCGATCGTCTGTCTTGTTAAGCCACCTCGCCTCAATGCAAGGCCGCCGCCAAACGTGGATAATAACTATAAGATACGTCGTACAATTTTCCCGGACGGTGATCCTCAGACCAAAAGAAAAAAAAAAAGATTTAGAAGAGCGAGAGATTCTTGGAGATGGAGATAAAAAGAGAGAAAGAGAGAGATTGCGCTTATCCTTCGCAAGACGGTAAGCGCTTAATCGGCGCTAAATGTAGACTATGGATGCGGGTCGATGACCTGTACGCCTCCTCTCTCCCAGTCTACCCTCCCGTGCGTAATCGTTAGTTCGTCTCTCTGTCTCGAGCGACTTAACGGTGCTAAATCGTCCGTGTATAACGGACTACCAATTGCGCAAAATCGGTAACGAGATCGAGAAACCTAATGAAGGCGGCAAATGACGTTTGTCGATCTCTCCTCTCACCGGAGCGATGCAGAATGCGGATGACCGATCCACCTCGATTGCCAATTCTCGCAAGACTCGACGTTATTAACGAGTCGTTACGTCCCCTTGTGCCCGCAACGAACTGGATCGGCGCCGATTGGCGCCGATCGACGACCGGCTCGCGATTGCACCAATTTCAGTCTAATCGCTTCTCCCTTTCATTCTTTTTTTTTCCTTTTTCTTTTTTCGTTTTTGAAACTTTCCTTTGGCTCGGCGCGCTCTCTCGGCCGCAGCACTGATTAGCCTCCTCACGTTCCTACGCGGTACGTGGAACGGTGATAAATCGCGAGATGTCCGTCCGCGGGGCGACGTTCAGTAGCCCCTTGATGGCTCGCGTTCCCCAATTTAAGCGGTATTCAAGGCGACACAAAGAGCCCGGTAGCTCATATGTCATCGCGCGGCCGCGGTGACGGCGCGGCCTCGCCGCTTCCTTTTGTCGGTGGAGATATTATAGATCCGTGGACATTTAAGCGCGCGCGCGCACGATGGCGAGGCGCAAAGAACGGACGCGCGAGAGAGGACGCTAATTGATGTTACTGACTCGGAGTGACCCGCCGTGTGTCGACGCGGCGTCGTGTGCGGTCGCGATGCGGAACGTCTAAGGGAGCGCCTCGAGGAATCCGCCGCGGTAAGATTGACGCACCAGGTTGTTCCTTCCTCTCCCCCTCCCCCCCACCGCCCTCTCTCTTCCTCCTCCGCTTTGTCGCGGACCACGCTTAGAAAGTTGGCGACCGCGCTAATGCGAGATCGCGGCGTTTCGGGATAAGAGGTAGGGGATCGCAGCTTAGCAGAATCGGAGCTTGAAGATAACGCTTTTTTCTCGCGCGTACCAAAAATAGGCGAATATATGTATATTCCTCGATTCTTTCCGATCTGTGCGTACCGCAAAGTAGTTTCTCTAGACTCTGAGCTTCTGTAGATGATGATAATGTTACGATAATATATGTTACAACTGACGATGCCAGCTAGCTTGGACGAGTCTACCGTGCGACGATCGCAGCTGTCGGCGAGAACGGTACCGAAAGTCAGCAGCTAGCCGAATCTATGCGAGGGACTATTATTATCTTTCGTAGCCTTTCACGTGAAGAAGAGAGAGAAAGAAAGAGAGAGAGAGAGAGAGAGAGAGAGAGAGAGAGAGAGAGGCTAGGGTGAAGGGAAAAGGGGAAGACGCGAGCACGCCGTGTGTAATTTGACGTTTAGCGATTTAAACGTTTGTCTGTGATCACCGCGACGCATCTATAATCTACGCGCGTCCCTCTTTCTCTTTCCTCCCTCCCTGCCTCCCCTTTTCTCTCATATTCTCTATTTCTTCGGGGGCACCCTGTGCGTGCGCAGCGCACGCATGACGGCCAAGAAGCGCAGCTGCCGCCTCGCCGACCGGAGGTGAATCCCCCGTGCAGCGTGGCAAACGGAGGATTCACCTTCCCCCCCCCCCCCCGCCCACCCCTTGTTCGTCGTCGTTTACCTCCTTTTTCATCGGCCGGCGTTCTCTACGCCTGGCGGTGTGCCGGCGCTATCGCCGGTGCAAATCAGGACCTGGGTCTATCCGTAATGGGAGTAGCGTTTTAGTCATCGTGTGTTCGAGCGGCCCGCCAGACTCCCTCTGGATGGAAATGGAAGTCAAATCACCGGGCCTGTGGGTGCCGCACCACAGCCTAGACCGAACGACCGGTCTCGCCGAGTGAATGACTACCGAATCTATGCTTATCTCTCTGCGGTCGTGTATTAGGAAACGACGTGGAATCGATCTGAATAAGCTCTGAGGCGGTATTCTTCGTGATATCGTCGTTGCTTAATGACGATAAGCGATCCATGGTACCGATGATAGTTGCAGTAAATAAAGAATCTATGTGTGGACAATTTTACGCTTTATATTTTACATTCTGCGATAAATAATCAAAAGATTTTGTCTTTAAATATTGACATTATTTGATTTGAGCTTTCAGGATTGAGCTTCGATAAATACGTGAATGTAAACTTGGCAGATTTCTCACGCATTTTAATCACTAGCTGGTTCATTTCGTAGAATCGTCCTCGAAGAAAACGAGCGCCTAATCGTTTGCGAGCGACGTGTATGTTTAAAATTCCAGAAGGCCTCGGTTCTACGAGCGAGCGTTAATTTCTCTCCGTTCATGCGTTTCTCACCGCCAGCTTCCATTCGTGAAGAATAAGCGGCGTCTACAAATTTGCTGCAAAACGTTCTCCTCTTCCCTCCCCCCCTTCTCGTCCTTTCTTCCGCCGTTTTTTCAAAAATTTCCTTGACGCCGCTCGCGTTTACCGAGAGTAGCGACAAAAACATTCGGGCCCGTGAGATACTTCGGCCATCATTGGTCCCGTCAGCGTCATTCCGTGCGCTATGGTGCGCCGGCAATTCGGGGGTCCGGGAGGCAGAGGGAGGCGACCTGGTTCTCTCGCGACCGTTGGCGTGATACCCTTTTTCGACAACGACCATCCTCGAACGGCCTCGACTCGGTATCACACGCTTCCCTCCGCGTCCCCCGTCCGTTCCTCTCCGATGCTCCTTACTTGCCTACCTACCCCTCAATCGCTGCGCGCAGACTTGGGTTCGGTGTAAGTGCGAATTCCTCCTTTTTCTCTCGTTTCCTTTCGTTGGGCGGACGTGATTACTGGGAGGCCGAGAAGTTCTAAGCTGCTGCCCGTTCCTCCGGAGCACGGACATCTTTGCGGAGGAGGAGGAGGAGGAGGAGGAGGAGGAGGAGGAGGAGGAGGAGGAGGAGGAGGAGGAAGAGGCAAAGAAGAAGAAGAAGAAGATGGAGAGGAAGAAGGAAGAGTTGTTGTGATGCTGTATGGAGAAAGAGCGAAAAGGATGGTTCGGGTAGGACGACGGAATGGGAAGGACGGGGCAAAGGGGCGGGAGAGAGGAGCAGCAGCGATCGGCGGGAGGGACGGGGGTGTACAAGAGCAGAGGTTACTTTTAATGTCTCGCGTCACGCAGCCCAAGGCACCGTGAGCCTCGCCTCGTCCTCCTTACTAATTTGGCGCCAATTTCCAGGCAACCTCCCGAGCAAAAACTAACCGAACCATATACCGCTCTCTTCTACTCCCTCCCTCCTTTCCCCCCCCCTCTTCGCCCCCCCGCACAGTATACGTACACGTGTACCGTGCACTTCGACGCGAGGCTCTGATTAAATGCTACTCCGCCGCGTTCGGAGTCGTTCCCTCTTCCTCTTTTCTTCCTCTCGCGGTCTTTCCTCTTTCTCCTTCGATGATCACCTTTTCTCTTCCTTTTTCCTCTCTTCTCGTTCTTCCCCTGTCTCTCGGCGGCGTGGTTTCCCACACTGCGCGGACGATGTGATACGAGACGGCGGTTGCTCGTCGCGCAGCACGTGTGCGTGCCGGAACGGCCACGGAACGACCGGCGCGTATACACGCGGATGATGCTCCTTTGGCCGTGCCGCTTTCCGCCTCGGATCACCATTTTTCTTCGCCGCCCTCACGGGGCGCGCGCCTTCCCCGGGAGTCGTTGCGCGCGATCGCGAGACTAAATGTTAAGCACGAACGCCCGGCGCTGGGCGTTCACGCTTACGTGCGCCTATACGCGCACTTCTACGTGAATATCTCAACTCGATCGGCCGATGCGGAATTTAATTCTTGACCGTCTGCAGAAGCCAATATTACACGATGGGGTAAACTAGCGCTTTGATTGACGGTCATTATTCTCGGAATTCGAAACTCAATAATAATTTCCTTCGCTCGCATTCGATTTTTATAATTAATTGATTCGATCGTGCATTGGACTCTTCCTTTTGCATCGCCCAAAAAAAGTTTTTGCTGATATAGATTTCTTAATATTACGACCAAAATGTATCGCTAATTTTTGTATCAGCTAGAATAGAATTTGAAAATTCTGCTTCTATCAGCTAGATTGATTAGGTGCAATACGTATACGTATCTTAGTATTTGCTAATTATTTATCTATCTCAACTAGATTTTACACACATAATTTTTGTTGAAGTTGCAAGATCTTTTTTTTGAGTGATCGAATTATATACGCGTGGAGAACTTTTATATGAAACGTTTTTTACGAGATAATTTTTGCGTGAAAAATTATGACCGGGTAAGCATCATGCAGTAGGTAAGAAAAGCGAGTGCTGATCGGAGTCACTCGTGCAATGTGAAGTACACGATGTACTACACTCGCTCTCAAGTTCCCACGCAAGTCGGTCTAAGTGACGCCAGAAAGGCGACGCCGCTCGTTGCTCACGAGCACTCGTTGATAATGCCAATCGGTCGGTGGGTTATGCAAATACAAATCTCAGCGGGCGTCACTTTAATGGCGAGGCGATACGGCGGTACGGCAGCGCGTACGACGTCGGCGACGAAGCGAGAGCTCTTCAGGACCCTGGATAGGCGCGAGGTACGAAATCAGGCAGGCTCAAGGTAGGCAGTCAGTCAGTCAGTCAGACCGCTGGTCAGGCAGGGCAGTCAGGACCAGGTCGGAAGAGAGAAGAAGAAGAGAGAGAGAGAAGGGAACGCTTGGCAGGCATCCATGGGCAGTATATCACGTGGCAAGGATAAGTTTTTGATCGGGCTTCGCTATACGGATGACTCCCTGCTGGTTGACCTCATCACGCCACGCTATGGGGGTCTTTATAAACCAGCATCGACTGCGCGTATCCTAATCACCTTTTGTCTTAAGCCTGCCAAATTCTTTCTTCGAGAGAGGGAGCGAGAGAGAGAGACCGGCGCTCTGACCCCTCTGTCGAAGGCACCCGATATCCGTCGCCACCAACGAACGACATAAATCCGAGGAAACTGCACGAAAGCACGAACACTCGAGTAAGCGGGCGACTGTGAGCGAATTTTTAACGAGCGTTTTTTTTTTTACATTATCTGAAAAGGAGAGAGGAAAGGAGAGTTAAGTTGAAAAGATTGCCAATTTTAATATACACGAATAAAATTTAAATAAGGTCGATTGAAATTGGAACTCATACAATCATTAGAAATAAATTGTGATGCAAAATATAATAATTCCAAATTACTATTTTTTATATAAACAAATTATAATACTTAAAAAATAAAAGTTATTTAAAAATAGCTACATCAAATGTTACTTATTAATTTTAATTTAGTATTTAGACTTTTACGTAATTTTCTTTAAAAATGACGTTCTCTTGTTCTAATTCTCTAGACATTTATAAGATTCTCCTAAAAAAAAAAGTATTTTAATTGCTTACATCCTTTCGCACCTCAGGTGCACGTTTATTGAGCTGAATCGATAAAGCGCGAGTGTCTTGTTTCAATGGAGCTGAATCCATCTTCCGTCAGAATATTTTTTAAGTACAGTTATACAATAAACATGAAGGATGTTGCTGGAGAATAGTTGTCATTGGTTGAATTAAGTAGAGACAATAGAGACGTAACGGTTAAATAGGTAATTCTCGGTTGAATGTTCTTCGCTTTGTCGTTAGTTGACGGAATGAATGGACATCATATTTTCCGTCACTTTTAAAAGACGTTGTCTGCTACCGGCAGATGTCAAGATGTATACACCTTTCGTTAATTTTTCATGAAATATTTTATTATTATGACGTAATATATTATACAAGTTTATTTCTACGTTTCAATAAATAAATTAATTGCATTACACATTTTATATAACTTGTGTAAACGAGCGTTTTAACGCGAGAAAATTGCTGAATGTAATGTTTAGCGTTTTTACAAATCTGACACGTGACATCAAGCATGACTTGTCTGATCTCGATTTACTTTTTTGATATGAAAAATAAAAGGATTCACCCCCTAACGTAGCGTTGAGAATTTTTGGGTTTTTACATTGTTGCCTTCACAATGGAGAACAATGGAAAGTTTTAACTCCATAGGAAATTAGTCTCGAACATTGCCGAAGGCATAAGAAGTTTGCCTCGTTCAGTCGTTCAGACGCAGCGTTGAGTTGAATAGTGCGCTTTAAAAAATTGGATAAAAATATCGATTATTGATAATTACTGATTCTAGCATATAATTCACACAATGTGCTTAAATTTAATTTAAATTTAGATTTACAACTTTTATTCGTAATGCATAATGTAATCGCAATGTCATTGATCTATTACCAATACAAATATTCACAAAATTGTCAAGTTAATAAATTTATCAGTTTATCATTAACGTTTGAATAAGTTGTTACGTCATAACCAATAAGTAATCATTGTACGAATATATGTTACAAAATTTACTTATCTAACGTGTTTGTAACTTGTTTTTTTTTTACTCTTGTCAAAGTGGTCACATGTTCTTCTAGGTTATGCTTCAGTCAATTAACTGTTTTATTAGCTTTTAAGTAATCGTGAAAGTTATAGTTATGGACTATAATCAGGTTACGAGTTATTCACCCTGCTGGATACGTGGTAGCAAGATCGAGGAAATAGTCTGGATCGGCAAGGACGTGCTCGCTTGGTGCACCGGATTATACATCGTATTCTTTCACGTCGTCACGAAGCAGCAGAAGCTGTATTGGTGTTGGAATAATGCGACCGGCGATGGTGCTCTCTGTATATCCGGTCACGTATCCTCGCCGATCTTCGCCTTCTGCGAGAGATCGCTTAAACCGCGAATCCTCATCCTCGAATATCCCTCGATGACGAGAATCTGTGAGTGCGTTGGAGGCTGCGACAGCGGCTATCTGGCGATCGCGTTTACGCCAGACAATTATCTTGTGTCTTTGGGCTTTTATCCGAACTTCCCAATGATCGTGTGGTGCTGGAGAACGGGAGAGAAGATTGCGATCATCGACACACCTATACGCGACGCGGTTGGCCAGATGATCAGGATAACTCAAACGGGACGCACCGTCATCGGTCAAATGGGAAAGACCTGCGGGAAATTGCTCACCTGGGAGCTCAACGTTGTCGATAAGATTGTTATCTTGAAAGGCATATTATTTCGTTATTTCTTATTTTGAAAGACAATTTTAATTTTCACGGATCTCTAATAAAATTACGTTCTACAGTCGAAGGTTCTAAAATACGTAAAATGTTTTCATTGCGAAGATCACGAGGTAAAACTGCCGAGAGAAGCTGTGGTGCGGGGGATCGATTGGTGCCCGAATACGCCGAACAATCCACTGTTGGCCATCACCGACGCGGACGGTCACGTATATTTGAGCAACTACGACGGTACCGACGTTCTCCGTATCGTTTTTTCACAACGTTGCGGGATCTGCGTGGACATTGAGACACCGGTCGTGTGCTGGTTTCGCGATCATATCATCCTGAGAACGACCTTCTGTCAGATCCGCTATTACAAGAAAGAACCGACCACCGACGTCTGGCGCAAGCAATGGCACGTCAAGTCGAACTACAAGCCCAGCATCCTGATCGCGCATCCCTCTAGGAATTGGCTCTTCTATTACACTCTTGAGGGTTATTTAATGCAGATGGTGTTACCCGAGAACAAGGGCGCCACGCCGACGAGCTATAAGTACTTGCAACACGGGGGTAGGTACCGCTTTGTCGATTTTTTGTACCCTTGGTGCCATCACCTCGCGGCGACAGACGAGCTCAAGGAACTGACCATTCTCGAGAGCTACAGCGGCAGTGAGGTCTCCAAAGTGGAGCTCGATATAGAAGGTGGTATATCGGCTCAAGCTACCCATCCGGATGAACCGTTGATTGTTGTTGTCAGCGATCAGGGTGAAATGACAGTTGTAGGTGTCACTGATCCGGAGCATCCAACGATACTGATGTACTTTCGTCTCCAGAGGAATCCTTTAGATCTCGTAAAGTTTTCTCGCTCTGGCAGGTAAGTTTGATAATAAAACAATTTATGAATCGATTCTGAAAATTTATTGTTACATTAAAATGTTAAAATAAGTTATTAATAATAATTTGTGTCTGAGAGTTGCCTAATTTTACAACAGTTTTGACTTTTTTTCTTTATAAAATTGATAAGATGTATGAATTAAAATTATAACAAATCATAACAAGAGAGTTGTTGAATATGTTGACATTAATTCAAATTAAACACCTGTCTGTCGTTTATAACTGTTAGTTTTCCTAACTACTGTAAGCAGAATTTGCGGTTCTCTGTTACGTGAGTGTTTCCACGTTTCGTTCTTATGGAGAGCAACAGATATCCTTCTAAATACTCCTTCGCCGAACGTAGGCGCATTGTTTCAACTCGAATTATATACCTCTCGTCGATTTATGTTACCAACAGATTTCTGATCGCCGCGCAGAAGGAGACGGGCAATTGCTATTGCGTGAACCCGCAACGCGACGCGCCGTGGAAGGTGTTGGCCCAACTCCAAGCGAAAGGTCGCCTCGCCGACGTGATGCTGTATGACGACAAGGCGAACGGGTATCTGAAGGTGCTCATACTCCATGTCGAGTACGAAGCGTTCAACTCGGTGGGTCGGCAACTGCTCGTGTACGACGTGCCATACTTCCGGGATGCAGGTCAATGTCTGGTTGACGAGATTATTAACATCGTAAAGCTGCCCGCGCTCTTTTACGAGCTGTGTCACGCGCCTGACGATCCTCGGCAGCTGATAGGATCACCTTATCTCGAACGGCAGTTATACACGCTGAGGCTGCAACGTAGCTTTGAGGATGCAATCTTGATGGACGCAACGCTGACGGGTCATCATGTGCGGCTCGCTCGCGTCTTCGCCGATCGATGTTGGATCGTCACGTGCGCTCACGATGGACTGGTCATTATTCGCGACAGATCAATACGGCAGATTGTCGTTGCGGTGCCGATGCATCACAGACTCAACTCGGGCAGCCGAAAGGCGATCGTTAGTTCCGACGGTGATATGATAGTCGCTCTTGGTAACGATGGTTCCTTGATTGCGACGCGCGTTCATCGTGAGAGTGAAAAAGTATTAACAATATCGTGATTCCTTTTTTTAAATATTTGATTTTTTTACTTTCGCCTCACGACTGACAGTTCCTGTCTTTAGTACAGGAGAGTAAAGCGTCATTGTCAGCGAGTGAAACCAAAAATGTCTATCCAGTGGACTGTGAATGGTATGAAAAGCGAAAGGAGAAGATACTCTTGGATTACGCCTCTCTAGGCTTGGAAGTTCGTACCTCGTTGACGCGAACCAGAGTGGACTTTCCGGCAGCCGGTGAGAAAAAGTTTGCAACCTGGGAGGAATGGCGGCAGAACGAGCAACTGGAAAAAGAAACGAAATTCTACGCCGCGGAGAAGGCGGCCATTATGAAAAATCTGAAGACTTTGAAGGCCACCATCAGCCAGCTCCTCGATGCCAACGAAACTTGCTCGGAAATGGAGAGATTACCAGTATCCGCGTTTGACCTGGACAAAGCAGGTCGCGATCAGAAACTGAAGATGGCTGAAGAGGAGCGAGAGAACATACGCATGGAAATGGAACATTTCTGCGCCTCGATGGACCGCATGGCCAGCTGGCTAAAGGCGACCTTTTGGGATCCGCAGATCGTATTAGGTCGTTCGATATTCTCCTTTCGCGGTGATACGGAGGTAACGAATTATCCGCTGACCGAGGAGGATCCGTACTTCAAGGAACATTTGCGATGGGCGCAGTTTGCCAGGGATTCATTACGCAAGATGGTCCGTGACACTTTCCAACCGTGGTGTAGTTACACGGATGATCAACTACAGATGGAATTGAGCAAATTCGTTCAGATGTACCAAGAGAGACAGAGATTAACTCTGCTTTTGGAAGAGGAAGAGCGCGAGATTGATCCCGAGGAACTAACGGAGCTGCGGGCAGTCGATGGTAGGATAACTTTCTGTTTCTCTGTCACACAATAAATATACATATATGTAAATTTAAAAATGAATTGCGCTTGAATTTTCTTGGACAACAGCGGTAATACTTTTTTGGGAAAGATTGGTGTTTTGTGTTTCCAAAAGATATTTAATAATTTTAATATAAAGCTTTCTTAAAGTTGGAAAAAAAGTTGAATGAAAAGAGAATTTGCAGGAACATAACTGCTGTTTAAAGTTACTTGAAAGAGTACAGAAGTTGTTTGAGTTGACGAAGTAAAACTTAGAGATATAAATTGAACGTTAGAAAAGGTGAGTTCCAGTTTTACTTCATGTGAAACTGCGAGACTCATGATTTCTCACTTTGCTCAATTAAAACTTGCTAATCGCCTGACGCTTGTTCGCAGGCATGACAACTCATCGGTTTGTCGAACAATCGCCTTACTATTACTCGCAAATGGAATCCTACGGATTCGCGCACGTGATGCTGGACGATCGTTATCTGATGCACGACTGCGGCAAGCTCCGTGTTTACTTCAATAGGCTCTTCGATGACATGTATGCAGCGAAGGAGCGAGAAGTGAATCTGATACAGGAGAGGAACGAACGGATACGTCATATAGACTCCGAGTTGAGGATAATGTTCGGCCAGAGTGTGCCACGGGTTCCTGTTGATCCGCAGTGGCATCCCAAGGTAAGCACGAGATGCGATCACCGAGTTTCTACCGATTAAAAACTGCAGTCTTATTGCGAATATTGCAAGAAAAACGTGAATGTTGATATTCTTGTAAATCAAAAGATTTAAGGTAATTTCTTTCACGGAAAAATATATTGCACCAATTAAAAGTATGATTACAGATATTCGAACTTGTAATTTTACGGAAAAGAAATTTAAATTATAAATAACTACACAACATTTCTATTTATAAAAATCTGTCAGATTAATAAATTCTTGTTTAAATAATCAGATGCAAAAACTTGCAGCACGCATTGAGAATTAGTTCTCGAAATAAATTCTTTATAATAAATTTTTAAATAAATTTTCCCGCACAATTTTGAGATTACGAGTAATAGTAGTTGGGTGCATAATTACGTAAATATGATATCGATTAGGAGAAAGTGGAGAGCATTATTCAGGTGCTTCAACATGAGGTCAAGGCGAAGCCTTATGTGTCGCCATCGCAGCAGGAAATTCTAGACATTCAAGCAGCGGAAGCTGAACGAATTGAACAATTGTTACTGACCGACGATTTTCGCGAGCGCGCTTTAATAAAAATGATGGACGGCATGCTGGAGATTCATTGGGAGGACACCATCAAGATAGATGTAAGCAAGCCCGTGTGCATGCTAAAAAAACAACCGGAACAGTACACGTCCGATGACATCGCGGCCGTAAGAAAGTACAAAGCGGATGTGGAGACTCTTCAGCAAGAGCGCGAGCGTTACAAAAGAATACTCGAGGCTGATTACGTGAAGATTAACGGGCTTCTGCAAGATGGAATCGATAAGTTTGATGCCAAGTTGAACGAATTCTTTCAGGTTTCTTCCCGTCTTTTCGAGATTCTGGTCTCTAATTATTACTTATCCATTAAGCTATTTTTTTCTTTTAAAATAAATTATAATATTCTTGTAATATTTTATATATACATTTTATTAAGTAATAATTATAGTAATTATTACATATGACTAATTTTTTATATATATTGACTTTTTTTATCTACATAATAATTTTAATTTGCTTTTATTGTATACATCGTCTGACTCAGTGAATTTGTCATATTTTTTTGACAACGCGTAGCTGAAGCTAAGAGTCGAAGCGGCGATAAATCAACTGAAGCTACGACATATTCGCGGTCGTATACGCAATCTGGCGCGAATCGAGGCTGTGAGAGAAGACGATAGGATGAAACGGGAGATATTCGAGAGGCAGCGATACGAAAACACATTAAAGCAAAACGTTCAGAAGCTGCACGACGTCTATCAGGATATGCTTGCGCAACACGATGCCCTCTGCACTAACGAGAAAACGATGGCGAGGAAGCTCCAGCATGAATTCACCGTATTGTCGAAGGTCAACGTCGAGCTTCTCGGACGGCAATACAAGCGAAGACCACGGGTGTCCTTGAATAACGTCGCTGCTACTGACCTGGTCAATCTTGCGAATTACCTTGTAGACGACACAAAGCCAGCTTATTTCCCGGCCGAATGCGAGGATTACTCGAAGATTTTGGAGAGCCTGGACACGCGGCCCAGCGCATTGCCGCAGTCGATCGAGACGAGTCACTGGCATCATCTGACGCAATTGCGCCGGCAGAGGATTAACGTCGAGCTGAAGATCAAGGCTCGGCAACTGGAAATAACTGCGCTGGAGCGAACGATCGCCGTATTTGAGAATAAGATCGACACGTGTGAGTCGAGCGTGGCCCTCCTCAAGGATCGATTGAAGACGGCGAGGAACGAGCGGATGATACGCGAGCAGGACGCGGAGGTGCAGCTGGTGCTGAAGAGAGGCCAAGTGGAGCTCGAGCTGCGCGGTGAACGGCGCGACGCGGCAAACGCCGTCTTGGTGCCGCGCGGTGAAATCGAGAGAGTCAACGAGCACATCCGCGCCGCTGGTGCGCGCAAGCTGAACGCCCTGAAGCGCACGATCGACTTCCGCCACGAGATGCTGTCGATCGAATGGGAGCACCGCTGCCTAATGACGAAGTTCAAAGAGTTGGAGGAGGACCTGCATTTTGTAAAAGAAATTACTGTCACCCGAGATATGCGTACCTATCTGAAAAGGAGAGCGAAGGGATTACGCGACGATAAAACTGCAATACGTCTCGAGAAGGAGATCGAGACCGCGAAGAAGTCTCTGGATAAAGCCTTGTCCAAGGAGACTAACAAACTGGAGAACCTCCGACGGAGAATTGCCAACATGAAGAAAAAGAACGCCGAGCTCGACCGAACTATTACCGAGATGAACGTGGTAAGATGGGAGCTGGAGTATCAGCGCGACGTCGTCGGAGAGATGAGGCAACGCGAGCACATGGACCGGAAGATGCGTCTCTTCAGGCAACGATCCGACTTGGTCAGAAGGCTTCAGGACAATTACACTGAGCTCCTGGCGCTGCAGACCGAGCACGAATTGTTGCGACTGCGAACGTATCCCACGTTGGAGTGTTTCCGGACGTCGGACGATAAGAGTGAAGTATACCAATGATCGATCCGCCATTTATAAATATAATAATTATAAAATTATAATTTTATTAGTTTTGAAGGGAAAGGGAAAGAATTTAGTTTAGACATAATTGTTTACAGAAAGGAAAACTATTTTCCAGATTTGGCCTTCTCCTTTCATAACCGCTTTACAACTGCTCTGTATTCTACGTTATTTATTATTTAATGAGTGCACGAAAGAAAAATTAGTTGCAATTAATGCAACTGCATAACCGCTAAATTGTAGTTATATGTAACTGATATTTAGCTGTCACATTCTTGCTGTCGCGACAAATTTTTTCTTCCGTGTAAAAATAAAAAAAGGAAAAGGGAAAGGAGAAAACCTGAAACAGGTTTTTCTGTAATGTTTGTTCGTTAGGTGCACGTCGCAACGTTATCTTAATCTCTATCGAGTAATTTAATTAAGTTTATAGATAACCGAGGAACAACATGCACCAATAACAGAGTCGGAGCGCCCGGCACGCCTGTATTTTTCGCGCGCATAAACTTAGCGTAATCTCGCGATCGCTAATTTCGCAATCACGGAGGCGGCGCGCGGCGGGGCCGGGGCCCACCTAAACCTCCGTTAAATCACGATCAACGTGGCGGCGGGATTTTAATCGGCGACGTTTCACTACGATCTCGCAAAGGACAAGCGCCAATTTACGCCGCCGGCATAAATCACCCGGCGCGACCCGATCTCGATACATAATGGGTGCCGCTCGCGGTCTACGCGTTTTTTTTTCACCATAAATAACAGTACTAATAGTACACCGGCGAGATGAATGATGCGGTCACGGCGACGGCGGCGGCGGAGGCTGCTGCGGTGGATCGTCGGGTCGCCGCAAAGTGCGCGCGTACGAATCAATTTAATCTGGGAAATTTCCAGGTGGTCCTTTCGAGAGAAAGACGAGCGAGAGGGGGGGTGGGGGGAAGAAAATCGAGACTCATTCCGCGACGATTAGAGTGACGTTCGATCCGGACCGCGGTTTCCTCGATCCTCAATGTTTGTCTCCAGGGTCTCGCGGCCCCCGAAGAGGGGAGCAGCCGTTGTCCGCGACACTGTAAATATTTTCGACTTAATAGCGATTTGATTTTTATTAATGGTGGCGGTCGCACGGCCCGCGGTATTACGCGCCTCATTCTCCGGCATCTTTTCCGTTCCGCGACGCTTGTTCGTGGTAGCCGCGCGCGAAGGGAGGGGAAAGAGCGATATCCGTGACAGTCGATCGATTAATCATCGTTCCGCCGCTGACGCGGGCACAATGCTGCCGTTGTCGTGGAGGAAGACGCAATTGGGATACGCCGCTCGCATATCGCGACTCTTGTTGCAAGACATTCCGGCGAGAGCGGTGGAGTTTCACGGTGAAAACGAATCTTTTATTGTGCGCGATTTTAATATTAACATATATTAGAACCTTTGCTTCAACATATTTTATTGTTATCTATGTGGAACTGATATTTAATGAATAAAGAATGTAGAAGATACATGATGCTGAGAATGATGACATTGAAGATAGAAATTAATTTCGTGTTATTGCAACGATGTTCGTAATCGTTTATGACTCGCGTTAATGTTGCAACGTTATTATGGGTGATTAATATTTAATTAATATTTAATGCATACATGCGATATGTGTTACAAAATGTTACGCGATTCACCTTATAAATGAAATTATTGGATTTTGAACAATCGTGTCACTAATCATTTTCCGTTCAGAGGGCGGCTCGTATTTCTGATCGGATTGTATTTTCTGATTATTTAAGCTTTTACGAATGAATTCTTTACACAGCGAGTTCGCGATCTTTTTCTATTAAAGTACACTCAGCGAAATGTACCCGCTGTAAAAAATCAACGCGAAAGTGAATTCGCACGCGCGTTCGCGCAATGCCGTGCTGTGGTTCGAGGGGATTCATCGCCGGTTTCGGAATCCGCCGAGGAAGAGACCGTTATCGGGAGAGCCGGCCACTCCAATCAATGCAAATCAAATCGAGAGCCGCGGATACCTAGCGTGTAGGCAAATCAACCGGATAAAAGCTTCATGAATGTAAAGGACCTCACTCTCCCCCCCTCCCCCTTCCCCCGAATGTGAACGAGAGCCAACCAATCTGGTAATGCGTCTTTGCCTCCTCGCCCCGTGTGCGCCTCTCGTTCGGCGAGAGTAAAAAAAAAGGAGGAAAGAAAATATCGGCGCGTCACGCGAAATGTCAGGTAGACCAGCGGTGTAATAGACATCGCGCTGAATATTGCACGGTGTGGAACGAGTGTGACAATGTAGGGTAGTACAGGAGGAATGAACGGTATCCCTTGTCTACCTTGAATAGTTTTCCTATCCAGAATCGAACCGAGTTTTTATTATTTAAAAATAGAGTTTTTAAAAAATAGAGATACCTTTTATATAATTTCTTTTTTATATCAAATAAATTTATAATTTTACACTCGTCATGCGCAATTTTTAAGCTTATCGATTGTTGCGACAAATATCACCAACACGCCTCAATATCCGAAGTGGCTAAGACATCTGCTTTGAGAGGTCTTAGATTCAATCCCTGGCTGAGTTCTATCTCTTGCATCATATTCTTTACGGTATTTGAGGAGTAACAGGTGCTGTTAATATTATTATTATTAAATTGTGATATTATTATTCTTGTAAAACTTTAAATTGTGTTTTAAAATTGAAAATTAAATCGACGCGTTAATGAACTTGAAAAAATATATAAAATCGCACAAGAAATATCAACACGAAATATCAACACCCCAGCGACCGAATAACTCACGTTGGCTTATATTCTTTTATTATTACATAATAACTTATTTTATTTATCTTTAACTTGTCAATATTAACTAATCTTTAATCTATCTTTTTTTTCATTATTTTAGTCACAAATATAAATAATCAAATATTTGCTATAAAAGTAAACGTTGATATTTATCTGAAGCAATTATTATTAAAGACAACGGTTGAACGCGGCTCTCTGTTTTATCCGAGTCGAGAACTTTGTGCTCTTCCGGGATTGTGCTGTGCAGCTCTCGCGGTCGTCGTGGGCAGATTTCCCGCAGGAATCCCTCGACTCGTAATAACCTTTCCGACTGCACAGAGCGGTGCAGTCAATGGTGTCGTAGAACGGATTGGACGAATTTTCGAGCGCAGTGAACACATGAATTCGCGAATGCGGTCAGCTTACTCGGTCAAAGAGAAAAATGTGCAGGGGATGGAAATGTTGTATCAGTGAGTTTAACTAATTTACCGGGGTAAACAGAGCGGAAATATTTGTAATTCTACTGATGGATACTGCGCGATTGAATCTTTTTACAATATAGGCACTCAGTATAGATCGATACCTGTCTCCTCTACAGGTACTCTCTAAATTGTAATCAGTGTATTTTCACTAATTTGCAGTGGTATACTTACTTAACTGTGATAATTAGTGAGTATTCACGGACTTTTAGTAATTTTTACTTCAGAATTAGTGTATAATCACTGAAAGATCAGTGTATTTATTTCACTGATTGACAAGTTATAAGTATACCACTGAAATCAGTGTATTTTTACTGATTTCAGTGATTTTTCACTGATTGTAATTTAGAGAGTAGAGAACTATATCGATGCACTATTGATTATAGTCTCCTTTCTTTCCGATCAACTTGTCATTAACGAATTTATGTAGGAAAAAACGTAACGTGATAATAATTACGTCTTCTGCAATTCGTGCATCTCTTTACCACGAATTTAATACATAAATTTTTAACTCGGTTATAATTGCGGTTGAATTCTTAATCGAGATTGGCAAGAATTACGTTAAATTAAAACAGAACGCGTAATATTTTTTTATACCGTGATTGAATTTTTTTTTTTTTTTAAATATCCAATTATTATCGAAATTTTTTGAGGGCTATAGAGTTAATCAATGACTATGAATTTCCGAGAGTTTGCTATTTATTTCACATTAATACGTTTATTCATCTGCCAGCTAATAATTCTTATTCAACTTGTCGGACAATCCAATAAGTAACTTGTCTATCTGTCTCTCCTCCGGTACTCGCACCTGTATACCGCTATATATTTTATCAGACTTCTTGTCACGTTTATACAATCCTCGTTGTTATCCTTCGCAATCTGTCGATGTCCAGACGAGGGGATGCCGCGTCGACGCGCGGTTCCGAGATAAAAAACCCCCGAGTCTTTCTCTTTCCTCGTCGTTCCGGTGCCGTATAAGGCGAGCCGACTGCGAGTACCCGCGCCACGAGACAGGCTCGTTGGCGCAATAAAAATTTGACACGATCGTCCACATCGCCGTGGAAGAAAAACGGTCGGGCGGACGGGCGGCGGAGGGGAGTTAACATCGGCTGACTTTACGACTCGCGCTACTCGCGCAAGGGCGAGAGGGACGACAGCGAAACTCGTTATTATCCGACCGTACTTCTTCGTGGCGTCCAAGAAGAAGACGGCCGCGGCGATGGCGGTGACGGCGGCGATGCCGTCTTGGGTCTCTTGGGCTCTTCCGCTGTGGCCGATTCACGGGCCACTTTCCGACCATAAAGAGACACAAAGGAGCGTTTCTTCTCTCCCGCCCCGCGGAAGGCAGTAAACTCTCATTTTCGCAAAATAAAAAAGGCGCCTGGAAGTGCGCGCGAGCGGCCACACCGGAGATATGGAATTCCGTCTTGCTCGTTTCGGAATATTACTTCGGCAGGATCGACGCGTTAAGCTATCGGGCGAGCGCCAAACCACGCGCACGATTCATAATTTGTATAGAGATTCGTTGAACACTCGTGAAAACTTGTCGTTCGCTGATATAAACCGTTTACATTATTTTAGACTTGTAATTTTTTATCACTGTTTTAAGTTTTTTCTTATGTAATTTGCATATTTAAAGAAATTATTGCTTTATAATTTAAATAATGTTTCCTTCTTTAACTTTTATCATTATTAATGAATAAACATGTAATAAATATCAAATTTTCGCAAGAACCAAACAAGTCTTGATGTCTCTTTTTAAATGAACTCTTAAAATGTTAATTAAAAAGTTTACAAAATTTTATATCTGTTATATGTCCAAAGAAAATTTATTGTATTTATACAAATTTACTTGCATTTGTACAATAAACATTTAAGATGAAAAATTGCTTTCTTTTTCCTGAAAACTTAACTTTTTGGACTTATTTGGTTTTTATAGGAAACCCTTCGATTTTTATTTTTGTATGAATGCACGTCTATTTTTCCCAAAGGATTTGTTCATCATACTGAGATTTGTGTAAACATAGTGTAGTATAGAAGAAGTACGTTTGAATAATCATTCAAATGCAAAAAAGCGAAGCATTTATCCTTCATCATTCCACGTACTACATTTTCAAGGAGAGTTCAGGAGAGCTCACGCATATGTAAGACGGGGAGTACTCTCGCTCCCGTCGGTCCCACGGGTGGACTCTGCCAAGGCGTGACGTTAATCCTCCGTAAGCTGGACGTTTCTGCCGTTCCGCCGTTGCTCCGTACGGCGTATTTGCGTATGCACCGAGTCGACGTGCGCGGAACGGCGGCGAATCGGTTGGGACGCTTTAACGCCACCCCTCATCCGTTTTCGGCGGATTGGACTGAGCGCTCACGACGTTCCATCGCTGTTCCTCCGACGGTTAACCAACCGAAGACAAAACGCGACCGAACGACTTTCGAGCAGCAATACCCGTTATCGTTTCTCCGTTGTCCAAACAGTAGACCTCGAACGAGTGCGAGGCTTGCGAGTATTACAAGCACAAATCTGAAAGGAAATTAAGAGGGTTGGAAAAGATTCTAAAGCAAAGAGGACGAGCTTCTGAGACCGGTTAACTTTCCACCTAAATTCTTTTCTCGTCAAACAGAATTACGTAAAGATCGATTTAAATCGGTAATCTTAGGGCGCTTCTCTCGACAAACAAAATTAGGGTCGGCTCCTCCAGTTAAACAAGCAAGATTTCACGTCGCTCTAAGATTTCAATTTTTGAAGTTGGGGAGTTATCCGCGCGATAACTTTCGTGGACAATTTCTCCGGCAAGGGAGTTTTTTTCTGGGGAGAGCGAACTTTCGGCTCTCTCTCTCTCTCTCTCTCTCTCTCTCTCTCTCTCTCTCTCTCTCTCTCGGCGCCGGCCGCGCTCGAGACTTGAATTACGACCGGTGCTTATTACCATCTTTATTCTACTTTGTAACTCAGACTCGAAGTCGAAGAACGGGTGGTAGAGAAGAAGAAGGGGGGAAGGAGGGGGCCACGACGCGAGGCCTCTCGCAGAGGCGGACTTTACGATTACGAGACTAATCTCGTTTTAATGACAGGGTCCCACGTGGTCGGCGAATAATGAAGTGTCAAATCGGCTGGGCGCGGTGGGCGTTGTTTTCCACTTTGGGTCCTCGGTCAGATATATAATACATATACATATATTTTATACGTGTGTGCGGCGGGACCCTGGCCCCGGTAATGTATTCCGCGGGCAGATTTTAATTAGCAGCAGGAGGATCTCGCCCTTTACCACTCGAGGCCCAGTGTATCATTATGTCCTGAAACTCCCCGTGCCTGGTGTTATACCTGTTTCGGAAAACGTCCCGCCAGATGTTTCGCGGCCGTCACGCTCATCGCCGAATTTTACGCCGGCTTTCTGGACCCGGGAACTCGGGAGAGGCGCCGCAGCGCCTCGTCCTCCAAGGCCCTTTGCGGTACGCATTGTTCCCGAGCGATTGGGAAAACCGACGGAAATATCCGTGACATCTTCGGCGATATGAAAATTCCGGCGTATCCAATTCTCTGGCGCGTCTAAGAATAATTCGGGCTTTTACACGTGACATATGGCTGTTTTGGAGATTTATTCGCGTCACTGCTCAATATAACCGCTTGATTATATTTTAGAAATTAAAAATCTTACACAGACGCGAACGAAGAGGAAGATAAGTAAAAATAAACTTTTTGTAACAGAAAGTGTAGCAAAAAATCATTACAAATAAAAAAACTTAATTTAATTTCTTTGTAATCGACTGATGTGTCTCATACTTTGCTTTGATAAAGTTAAGATTCTTGAATATCTGTTGGCACAAAACACAATTTGACAAAATTATGCCAGAAAAATCTTGCAGACAAATGGACAGCCGGATCAACGCTACGAAATCAATAAAATTATAGTTTGCTATGTTGCACTACTTAACAAAAATAAAAAGAATTTATTTCTACAGCCAAGTTTGACTAAAACCTGAGGATGTAAAATTGTTACGTATCTTTGTCGTTGGACGGGATTAGTCCACGATGGCTCAACGTAAGCCCGCATTACAATAACGAAGAATTTTCTCCGGCAATAGACGGAGCGAGTAGTGAGAAATGGACAAGCAAAGAGAGAGAAAGAGAAAGAGAGTCTTTGTACGTCGCGCAAGAATGTCCGCGCGCGATATTTACGATCGGGGGAGCGTATCCCCGGGCGGCGGAGCGCAGAACAATGCATCTCGCGCGTACAGCATGCGATTGGTTGCACGCGACGCGTGCGGCGCGATTCCCTTCTTGCGCGCATCGCAAAAATCACACCGCGCACTGCCTGGCCGGTGCATAATGAGTTGCATGCCGATACCGCGAGAGCGGGTCGATCTCCGGGTTACCGAGAGTCGCCGCAGCCTCGGTCGCACGCCGCGCCGGTCCAAGAGACGGAGACGATCGTGTAGATCGCGAGGAATTGCATGGAAATATTGAAGTGTACCTGATTCTCCCGCCTCCCTCGTTCTCGCTTTTTTTTCTCACCGGGAAAATCTTCTTCCAGTCTTCTTCTCGCTTCTTCCTACATATACATTAATGGCCATCACTTTATCAGTAATTTTGCCAATGGTAATTTCGAGACTCCAAATAATCCCATTGTTTTTGACTGATCATGACGCTATCATGACGAAACGAGGACGTCAACGAAGGAAGGCAACGGGTTGGTTGGATTATACGCGCGTATTATTAGTAATTAGCGTATTAGCCCGTGCGAGTCACAAGTCGACGACGTAACCACCGTCGTCGCAGCCCGACGTCGAGAGGCTTAATAGCCATCGATTCGTTTCCGGTGCTCGTTAGCGCGCGCGTAGCCGCCATTCGGAGCGGAGAACTGATCCGGCCGATTCATCAACTCCGCAACTTATACACGAAAATACGAGCCGCGCGCGCGGCGCTCGATCAATTCCAAATTGACCTGAAAACCCAAACTCAAAACGGTGTAAAGGGGTCACTCGGTAAGTCCGGGACACCATGTATAATGCGTATAATTAAATCGAGATCTGTCTTGTCAGGAACGCGCACGTGGAACGAGAGATAGCCGTGTATAATGGCGCTCTCTGTCTCTGATTTGTTCGACGTCGAAATTTCCATTCCCAGAGAGAACGCACTATCGTCGTCGCGTCGTCGGGCACATTTTTTTCCAGGCAATTAGGAGCGCGCATCAAGCGACCGCCATAAATGCGGTCGAAACGATCGCGCCGGAGCAACGTACTCCGCGGTTTGCTCCGGAACGACTTCCCATTCAATTAGCGCCGGATTTCCAGCCGCGGTCATGCGAGCGTCCACGATCCTTCGTCGAGAAACGTAAAGCCGTCCACATCCTTTCAAATCGGATAATAATAACGCTCCCCGCTGCACTAGCATGTCGATACAAGTTTAATTGAAACCGCGATTTTTCAATAATTACAACTAACTATCGGAAATGATTAAAATATGATTTATTGACATTTATTTCAGATTTTACAAATCACGACGCTTTTAATCGCAAATCGGTTTTGTTAAAATATCTAAAAATTTAATTGTGTACAAATTGGAAATTAATTTTTAGATTATCAAAATAATTATGCGGCGTAGCAAAATTATTTTCAGATCTGTATTGATATACGTATAATTATATTTTTAGATTTCGTGCAATTTTGTAGTTGCAACTTCGTCTTTGTCGACGAATGGGGTGATGAAATCTTCCATCTTGTTCCTAGAGTTCTCCCACAAAGAAAAAAAGAGCACCGACGACGTAGCTGCAATGCACGGCCGCAGTTCCACGTTACATGGAAATATGATTATGCGAGCGGGCTCGTCCACCCGTAGAAGCGTGCGTCACGACTGCCGGCTGCCTCGAGAGGAGGGGAGGAGAGAGAACTTGGGGGAGAGACGGACGATCTTCCACCCTCTGGGCCCCGCTGCTGCCCCCTTTTCTTCCCTTCGCGGCCGCCTTCACTTCTCATTCCTTCTTTTCCCCGCGCTTCCCCATCGTGCATCTCTCATACCGATCGTCTCGTCGTTTCCACACGAAATCTCGGCCGCCATTAATTCAGCCGCGGCCGACAGGTCACTCGAGTAGAACAGCCCATTATAGATATTACGAACTCGCGTAAGTCCCCTCGCTCCCCTCCCTTATCCTTCCCCGTCTCCCCTCTCCAACGTCGACTCGTATCAAATAATAATTATTGTTGTTTGCTTTGCGGCCCGTTCACTGCACCATTCCCCCCCCCGCTCCTCGCCGCGGCGGCGCCTTCTGGTGCCATCAACCCCCTTCATCGCGGGTCCGTTGCACCTTTCCGCGATGGGTCGCCGGGGTGACCGGCAATTTGTTTCTAAATTTATTACTGATGACTGATAGGCAGCGGTGCAGAACGCGATGCAGAAATGTTCTCTCTCCTCCGTGCTGCGTCGGTGATATCGAATTGGAATCGACTCTCTCGGGACCACTGCCGGCCCGCTCGCGGCCCTCGACTCTCTCTTGACGCGCGCGCTGCGAAGAGGGCCGGCGGAGGTCCCTGATAAGGGTGCGAACGGGCCCCAGTCGTAATAAATATCGAAAGAAAGGGGGAAAAGGGAGGAGGAAGGAGGATGCAGCCGTAAGCGAAGGAAGTCCTTGGAAAGATCCTCATCGCCTCGCTCATCGCTCAAGTAAATCTAGGAAGAAGATCTTCCTTGTGAGCTAACCATCTCTTTCTCCCAAAAATATTATACAATATTACGAAAATGGAGTATCATCCTGCAAACTATGATGGAACATCCTAGGTGAGCTGATATTTTTCGCAGTAAATTTTTTATAGTTTTAAAATGCCTTGTAGGTAGGATCGTAATCAAATTGATGATTTATTTAATCTGAGATATATTAATTCTAGTTTCAATCTGTGATTGCGTTTCAAATTTGATAATTCGTATCGGTTTGTAGTTATATAGAATTAAACATTTATATTTAATAATTAACACTGAAATTTTATCAAGTACTAAAGTTTCGAGAAGTGGCATTTCCTTCTCATGATTGTATTAATTACCTACCGATATGATGCTCAATTTATTATCGTGTTTTACTTTAAAATATTATAATTTTATTAAAAACAAATTTTTAAGTATTTAGAAAAAAAAACTATGTCACGATTGAATTAAACGAATTTACTGTTTCTTTGAAAGAAATATATAATAAAAAAATACACAAAGAATTAATTTAAAAACTCTTATCCTATTTGTTTAAAAAAAAAATTAGGGTTTTTCTCTTTCAATTCACACGCGAGTCACGATGTTTTTCTGAACAACGGTTCTCTCAGAAACGTCTCTGATACGTATGATCTCCAGATAGATCACAAATTATCTAAATCGACGAAAAAGAGACGAAAATAAGAGGGGACGTCGTTGTGCGGTAGCAAAGTGGAAAGTGCACGAGAAACTAGGACGGTCCAGGACGCCGGAAATCGGCGTTTTACGTATAGTCGGCTAGTGCTCGACTATCGAATTAGGGCGGTCGGTTGCACGCGTTTCACACGTGGTTCGACGAAAGCGAGGACCGCGAGGTTCTCACGTTCGCGTGCACGTCCGCGGAGAGGGCGGTTTGCAAATAAGAATCACACGAGGGGAGGGGCGCGTCGGGCGGGGGCCCTGGTCCCTGGGCCCCGTCGAAATCACCTTAAATACAGGTCACGCGTGCTTCGCCCGATCGCTTTTTGCATCGCGGTGTTCGGTATTCGTCCGCTGTCCGCGGATACAAGAGTCATCGTCAGAGAGGCTATTACGATATTCTGATATTCTCGAACGCAATATTTCGTGATACGTTTTGTCCGAACGGTTAGACTCTGACACTTTTGTCGGCGACATCGAACATAGAAACTTCTCAGTCGTGGAGAGAAGACAGTTTGAAGAGAAAGGAATAAAATCACTGCATAAATTTTATCCGCTATCTATTTTTAATCAAATTCAACTTTGACCTGTGTAATCTATCATCGTCAATAAAATTCAATTCTTAAAAGTTTTCTCATTTTCAATTCTTGCTGACTACAGGATTCTTGATTTTTGAAACAATTTTATGAAGATCAAAATCAGTGGGAGATGTACACGAATAAAGTGGCACGATCAGAATCTCTGGGAGATCACGTTGAACCGCCAATTCGAGTAGAGAAGCATCGCCACGAGATAGCCTTGATTTCGGGAGTCGGTAGGATGTTTGCATACTCTTTACCCGTTAACCCGCTACCCTGTGTTGTTCTCTTTTCGAAAAATTATCCCCCGGGCGGCACGTAAGCCTCGACAGTCGGTGGGAATGACGGGCGCAACGATGCAAATTCCTAATCACTATTTTCGCATGTTTCGCCACAGTGCGGCTGAAAAATAAGAGCGCGATCGTCGGTTTCGGGCCGGGATGAGCGTGGTACCCGCCCTGAACCCCGGCTAAATCACTCACGCGACTCACTCGATCGGCGGAGAGCAAGCGTTAACGTGCTTCGTGCGTTTCGGGACGCACTCGCCTTTTCCCGCCGTTCTCACTCAATGTCCATCGATCACTGCTAATTTTCGGGAACGCGTCGGCACCAGCCGAAAATGTTACGTGATGACGACGAGATAGGGTGCTTTCACAATACGTGCGAGACGATGTCATTATTTCGTACTTTTGCGACTGCCACAATTAGCATTTTTCTTGTGAGAAGATGTAACATCGTTCCTACTCGATTGCACCTCGAATTTCAGCAAACCAGTCGTGTGTTTAGCGAAGTAAAACGTTTGTGCTTTCCGTTTCTTCTACGATTCTTAAAAAGCAACGATTATCTTGTCGGGACAAGCGTGGATACGAGAGCAGAGATAAGTTCTATCGCAAGTTGGGAATTAATTCTTTAATCTTGATTTCTTTCTAATTTATTCTACTCTGTAAGTCTGAATTTAATGAGTAATTCTTGTATTTCGGAATTTCTTTCTTGATAATCATTGTGTTTGCAGATATACAAAGCAAATCAAATCTTTTAATCTTTCGTTTGGGCAATGTGACAAAATTTGCCGCACTCGAGCGTTTTAATGCTTCTAATGTAAACCTAATCCCAATCGACCGATACCAATGTCGTATTCACCGTTATCGGTGCCTCCGCGATGGTCATCAGTGTCAGTTCCTGATCACATTACGTCAGGTTTCTGATTTGTCGATACCGCTACGCAATACATTAGACCGCGACCGAGGGAACTTGATGGTCCCGAAACATCCGGTCTCTCCGAGCGATTTCAAGAAACACACACGACAGATCGCGAATTCCTGAATTCTTCTGCCTTTTCGACTTTCGCTCCTGCTGCTACCGACGTTTCATTGTTGCGTTCAACATGTCGTGCCTCTCTTTTCTCTTTTCTCTCGAAGCAGAAAACTCAACGATCTTTAAACACCAGTCCTACCCGCCCGGACGACTGTACTTCACCTGTCCTTCGAAGGCAAAGTATGGACCGTTCGGCGTCTCGCCAAGGAAGCGTTCAACTTAAACCTCAAGTCGTCGCTCTTGCTCGCTCGCTCGCCACAGCCAGCAGCGGTCCGTTTCTTCGTCGGCAGGGGCAGCCATTACATAGTAGTAAATATCGTAACGACTCCTCTCTACCTCCGCGCGAGAGCGCCAGGCTGTGGCAACGGGCTAACGTGCAACGGCTAACCACGAGTAATTATGTAATTGCTGAAGAATTACTTACCGAGCCGGTTCGTCCCGCGGTCCGTCATTCAGTGACATTCCGTCCCTTTTACGAGGGCCTGAGTGGCGGGTCGTTGTCTTCAGGAATCGGGTTGTCTTCCTCAGCCACCTCCCCCGCTGCCCATCCCTTTGCTCCGACAGAACTCGCCCGTTCTTCCAGCGTGTCCCACGTCTCTCTCCCCCCTCCCCCCCCCCGTCATCTTCGTCTGCTCTCGCGTGATATCCCGACGTTGAACCCGCGTTGTAGCCGCGGCAGCTGTTCCGGCTATAGTTTGTGTGCGTGTGCGCGCGTGTAACTATGCCCGCGCGGTTCCATCGGCATTTACACCGGGCACTTTTCTAACTCTGACGGCAAAGAGAGCGCGAGAGCGTGAGAGTGTCTGAGAGAGCGTGCGGGACCGGTCACTTTTACGAGTCCAAACGGAAACGTGAAACGAAACGCCGATCGCCACCGCGAGAAATCTCCCCAGGTGGGATTCTACCTTCCTTCCCCAGCATACGAGGTTCTGCTCGTCCGTCCGAATTCGCGGGGCCAAACTTTGTAAAACTGCGCCACGCACTTCTATACACGGTCCCTGCGGCGCGTTTTTGTCATCTTCCTCGCGTTTCTCAGATACGATTTGTTTACGTTGTTACTTATTTATTGATAGATGTAAGAGAGAAATCCAGAAATCTTATGAGAAGCGAAGAGTCAATAGGAGCAATAATTTGCATTCCATTGCGTAAGGTTCACGTCCATGTTATGATGCTAATAAAGCGGGCCGATCGGGACTTCCGTCATTTTTTTTTTCTTCGCAGATAACTCTATTGGCAAAAATTATTCCTCGCTTTCCACCGGCTATAGTCTCCCTTACGCGACGTAAGAAAAGGGAGAGGAGGAAGCGTGACGTTCGGTCCGCACGTAAGCGAATTTAATTGGTCCTCCGCCATGCGTGTGTTTAACGCTCACGAAGACTCCCGCTGTCGCAAGCGGAGTCTACCGCTCCTCGAAGTATCGCTCGTTAATCTCCGTATCGCGTGCCGGAGTACGCTTCCTTCTTATACGCAGGAATACTATCATCTTGCGCGAGGGTGCGCACGAGACATCGATTTGATACGCGGAAGTGCTGGCGTGCCATCACGATCGGCCTCGTGTCTCGTCCTCTTTCGTAGGAGGAATTCGGATCTCCTCTCTCTCTCTCTCTCTCTCTCTCTTTCTCTCGTAAATCTCTCTTGAAAATTTGCGCGCGAGCGTGATGATCCTTGCATTATTTTCTTTGTGTGGTGTCTCTATGGAACTCACTTTCTTCAATTATGGAATCAGTCACTCAGTTTTTTCATTCAGGCTGTCACTTGCAACACGAGACAACTTAGTTTCTTGCAATCCGCCTCTCATTTTACTCACGTAGAGCATATTATTTTAATATTTTTTTATACATAATCTAATTTTTATTTTTACTTCTTTATTTCTAAAATCTTACGTTATATAAGCTTGTATTATAAATTTTTTTTTATATTTATTTTTTTCTCTCTTTTTCTTATATTTTCTGTCATTTATTGTATTGTTCTTTTTCCTTCGGGATTTCTTTTCATTTTGTATGTTCTTAAGCGTTTGCGTATAAATGTTCTATTTATCTATTTATTTATTTATGTCTAAATCAATGCATTGAGCACAATTTTGTCGTAAAATTCTAAAAACGTTACTCCCTTTTTAAGCAGAATTTATCTCCCATGGAAAATAGTAAATCTTTCTCAAATTTAAGGAAAATTATTCTAAACGACTTGATAGCCAGGAGCTATTTCTTTACGCTGCAAATGTTTCCACAGTTACAAAACACCGCGCGAGCGCGGCGGGCGTCGTCGTCAAGAATTGAAGTCGAAAGTAATGGAACGTAACAACGTCGTAAAGCCGAGCCGCAATAAAGGATTATGCGACGGATTACGGTAGCAGACCTGGCATCGGCCATCGCGATGCGTAAAGAATCAACCCGGCATTTGCGTCGTTCCCAAAATGGCACCGTGGGCTAAAACGCGTAAAATTGTTCCCTTAAGTGCCGGGACTGAAACTCTATTTTTTTTTTAACTGACACTATGTCGCAGTACGAAGAACGGTGACGCAACTTTATTTCGCGCGCGACTTGTTTTTCGCTGTTAAGACCTAACGGCCGTTAATGGTAACAGTAATCCGTGCGCGCGCGCGCATCTTTATCGTTATTGCGGGATCGTTAACGCGTTCGTGCGTATACGTATGTACGCACGCACGCACGCACGCACGCATATACATCGCGTATCGTCATTACGCGGCCGTCCGACCCGTTAACGCCGAGAATGACGTAATTAATGCTAGTCAGCGGGGCCGTAACCGCGCGCGTCTTCCGTCGTTTTTTACGCGCTTGCGCGACTCGTCATGCGGTTTTTTCGTCATCCTACCTCTCTCGTGCGTGCACGTATGTGCGTGCGTGCATCCAGCCGTCTGTATAGCTATAATCGATGGACGATGGCCGCGCGATATGATGGACGTCGTGAGAGAGCTGCGAGAAAGAATGTGTAACCTCCGGAAGATCAGTTGCAGTTGAAAAGGGGAAAGGCGTTAAGTTTTCGCACTGCCGTAAATGCTCCGTTTATGCACGCATGCTATCGTTTATGATAAAGGGAGGGTATCATCACATTCGCTGCAATCATCGACACTTATACTTAGATAAATATCTTACATTGTATTTTTTTGCTACTTAATATTATAAATGTAATATCACACAGAAAGAATAATTTTTATTAAAGTAGCTAAAAGTTTAGCTGGACATGCATCTGAAAATAATTTTAGAACGTTAAAGTAATTAGGGCACTAAATTAGGTTGTTAGAATATTAAAAGTTTTGCAGCCTTACACATTATGCAACAAAATTATTTTTAATTTATATTTTATATCTATATATTATATAGCTGATTTTTTAGTTACTTCAGCAAAGGTCGATCGTTTTTTTCGAATATAAAAGAGGTATTCAATATCCTAAGAATCGCGAATGCCATGTAAATATCTTTATCAAGTTTTTCCTTATTTCATTGTCCTTTTTAATATAAAATCATCTATAAGCGGCACGAATAAGGTCAGCTAAAATATGCTTGATGAATGTGTGAAAACAAGTATACAAATACACATGAATTTCCGATTGCAACACTTTCTCAAAGGCATATGAGACTGATAAAGTAGTATCGGAGGATGACCATAATTTGCAAGGGAACGTCTAAAGATGCCAGTTACGATGCTTTCCACGCGGCTTTCATGGTCGTTCACATTCTCCGAGAGGGAATCGACTCGGGATTAACTCGGCGTATCGATATTCCAGCATGTAGTATATCGGTGAATGGCGCTTCGTGACCAATCTGTCGCCTTTCTCGAGGCGCAAAATCTTTGTCGCGAGCAGCACGAAAGAGAAAGAATCCACGTCCTCGGGCATCCCGGCAACAAAGGATCCTTGCCCTCTGAAAGACGCCTGGCCGTTGCGTGTCACCGCGCGGCGACACCGCAAAGAGGCTTCTTCCCCTCGGGAATCGCGTCGCGAATGTATCCAGGAACGCGGCGAGAGAGAGAGAGAGATAGAGAGAGAGAGAGAACTTGTCGCGCATGGCGACAAACAAATTCGGTACCAGATGGCGAGCTCACGGTCGCATCGCGTGCAGTGTCACTCCAACTTCGACGGAGACTCTGATCGGAGGAAGGTCGCACCGGGGAAAAGTGAGGGCTTGCGGTCGTCCTCTCTGAGAATCAATCCCATCGAGAGAAATCTCGAAAGTTTAAACCCCCCGACCGCACCACCGCGTCCTCGCGACATCGCGTCGCGAGATCAAGACGTCCGGTTTCGCAGACGCCGGACTATTCCGAAGACTACGAGCGTCGATCTCGATGGCGACGGTGAATAAAAGGTACGCGTGACGCGCAAACTCGTTCGCCGACGACGCTCGGTGCGTCGCGATTTTAACGAATTTAAAGGAAAAAAAAGAAGGTCGGAAAGGATAATTTAATTCCTGCTAAGGAGAGGATAAATTCAAATTGCTCAATTACTACGCCCGCGAGTTTCGGCCCATTAATCCGCCGGCATCTCGTATCCGATCGCCTATCGGGGATGACACTCGCGAGACAATCTTGGTAATTCTCGCAAAATGGCATTTGCATACCGGTCGACGGTTATTTCATCTAGATTTTTCAGGTACTCGGCGATGGTAATCTCGTGTTCCCGAAGGTGCGATCTCCGGCATCGGGCCCTCGAGTGCGCGTCATCGCAGATAAGATCGGGTGACGCATGATTGGCTATTAAGCGATCGGCGACATAAGATTTTATTACCGTCATCCCGGGCTCCGTAGCTGAGGTGCGAACATGTGATCGTCATGATTTTCGATGACGCGATAAAGACCGATAGCCATTATGATTAATTTCAAGAGATCGGCTCTCTTTCACATAGTAATACATCCCACAAGTAAAAGAGAAAGAGTTAATTTAAAAATCCTTTTTTTCGCTAACATTTTCTTTTGTCGTAGATGCATACGCGTCTTAATTTTTCATTTTTGCAAGTAGAAAAGACCGGAGCTCGTTGCCACAGTTTTCACAATTTCCGACATTTTAAACAATTATTATAGTTAAATTGTACTGATAGCCTTGTATTGTAACAGAAACCTTTCTTTTAATTAATAATATGTGATCTAGACCTATTTATTCTTTCAATCTGAAGTACGTTAATACAAAATTTTAAAACGCTCGGAAATCAGATTTCTCCCTTTCTTTATTGCAATACCTGTTTGATTTAAATAAAACTTTGTAGGAATACCACGTTATAAAATATACTTATGTTATAAAAGAGATAATTTGCAATAACTTTGTTTACTGCTTCTTTCATCGTGAGTATATAAAAAAGAAACGCCCAATTTGCCTCTTGTGCCAACGAACCCCGTCTTCCCTGCGCGCTCTACTTTCAAGAGACCACGATTCTAGCGTCTTTATCCCCTCGATAAATGGCAGCTGTCTCGCTCTCTCGCTCGCTCGATCGTCGTCCGCGTGATTAGGCGCCGATAAGCGGCACCTCACGATCGATCGTAAGGCGATAAGGCCGAGGAGATTTCTCCCCTCCCCCGTTTTTCCTCTCGTTCCGCACCGGCATTCCCGGATTCGCTTGTTTGCGCGTCGTAATTCCGCCGTCGGATCGACCGGTCGGATCGGCACGACATGTGCGGGACGCCGAAATTGCCGTGTGGCGCGATCCTTATCGGGGCCGCGGGACGGTCGAGCGGCGAGAGATACGAGGGACCGATATTCACGGTTCGGCATGGAAGCTCGCCCGTGGCGTCTGATTAAACGGCCGAGTGGCCGCGCTCTAACCGTGTGTTTAGAACACACCGCCGCCGCCGCCGCCCCGTTATACATGTATGTACGGCGGTACCTGTTCGTACCACGGCGATTAGCTCGTATCGCTCTTCGATTAGGGCACCCGACATACCCTACGCGCGCCGCGGCCCCGATCGAACGATGGATGCGCCCCGTCCGTCCGCCGGTGCACGCGTGCCCCGACGATGGCCGACGCCGATGATGGCTGAATGAATGCCTAGGCCCATTCGAAAAGCACTGTGCGATTCGCGCGGCGCAGGTGTCTAGGCCGAATTCGGCCGGATAAGGCGAGCTAAACAGCAACTCTGGCTCGTCACGCCAACTCTCGAGACCGTATCGTTACGGTCCTCGTGCGCGACTCGCTGATGATACATCAGGTGACCGAGAGGACTAATTTGAGCGGCGATGGGCCTATTCGATGTGTGTATTCCCAATGATTATACGGGGGCGATTCCTCGGCGGGGCGGTAATTGCGGCGTACGACTGAATATGAATTCGGCCGGACGGTTTTTTTGAGAAAACAAAGAAGTTTCAGGAGCTGCGAGTCCGGTTGTTCTCGGGCAGATGAGACGTAGGCTCTTCGTTATAATGCGCCCATTCTCTCTCGGCATATCCGTCGTCTCCTGTCGATAGTATTATTAATCATCAAGATTTTCAAAGGTTAATCCAAGTTCCGCGCAAAGTTCTATAATTTGTATCTGCGGATGAATGGAGACGAAATTAATTAAATCTTTAAGCAACCTTAGGAGATTGTACGCGCATAAAAGAAGGAAAACTTGTGTGTAAGAAAAGAAATAATAATTACACAAATTGCATTGACGGTTACTCGGTTAATACGTTTCTCACGCGACCAATTAAAAGTTTAATACCACAGAGTAGCTGAGTTTTACACACTCCATCTAACTAAATAAGCAAGTAAATTGAGGGAAAAAGAGAGAAAGAGTAAAAGAGATCTCTAACAAGAATAAAAGACTTTACTTGTTACTCAATCAGTTGCATTAAAATTTAACACGCCGCGTTTTTTTATGCACCTGATTTCCGTACTTCATTTCCACTACAGACGCAACATAGAAAGTAAATTTTGATCTTTTTTTAATGAATATTCTGGAGAAGCCAAGAAGGAAACATTATTGCATTTTTATTGCTCACAATATTCCTTGGCTTATTTCACAAATTACGTGAAGAAGACCAATTCGTCAAAGCAATCTGAGATTATTAATTTGTTGATTATTAAGCGAGCATTTTTGAAGTCACCAATTTCAATTTGTGTACGATGAAACTTTATCACGATCTGGTATTATTGATATTTACTTGGTCCATTTTACTCTGGCATTTATTATTTTGGTTTCTCTAATATTTGTATTATCTAAGAAGAATATGACTGCGGATATGAAATTATAATCCCAATAGAAGCGCGTCTTGACACTATATTAAATTTCAACCAAGAGATATTGCGTTAACCCCATCCTGCTCCTATCTATTCTTTGTTTATCGGATTTCTTTGTCACGAGCGTGATCACAGCTAGGGCAGAGTCGACCACGTGAGAGCGATGGTGAGGCGTCCGCGGAGGAGACGCGATGGATCGAGGGGGTACACAGCGACGGGGAGTTACGCGGGGAGGGGGAGGGGGATCGATGGGCGAGTCGACGCCTAACCGAGGAGACCGCCTTTTCTCTCTTTCGTTCGTTTTGTGCCTTCCTTCTCTCCCTTTCCCTTCTCGTGGCGAGCTCCCCGCGAGAGCGTGCACCTACCTACCTCCTTCCCACCCTCGTTCTCCCACGCTGCACCTGTCGTGCGCACGAGAGCGTCGAGAGAGGTGGTAGAATAAAGCTTCAGCTGGGCGAGCGCGTACTCGGTAAGGTCGAAGCCACGCTAAATCCATTTATCTCGCGTACGTCGGTGCTACGTATACGTTTGCGAATAGGAAAAAGAAATAGAAAGGCTTTCCCACCTCCTTTGGGGGGGAGAGGACGCGAAAGAAAGAGAAATAGTACAGAGACATTGGAGTTATTTTAAATTTTGTGTTTAAAGAAAAGCTGCTCGAATGATTTTTTTTTTAAATCAATCTCAAAATACTGCAAAAATAAAGAAATCAGGTAGTAGTGCGGATTCGCATATTTGATTCGAGTGTTTTATCTAGGAGATTTAATTGGATTAACAGTTAATATGAACAACAGAACAAAATATTACAAATATGGTCGCTACAAGTCTCACGTTTGCAATATTAATTATTACCCTAATTAAAGAATATGAATAATTTTATTATTCAATTTAGTATTATGTATAGTTGCAACTTGCATCATACGTATCTTTTTTTCATCAATTTCACAGAAACTGTAAACAAAAAATCTTGTAGTCGTTTTGACTTTTACATCGTGATCCGAGTTTCAAAATACTACTTGGAGTCCGGTCGGGATTCGATTTCGTGCACCAATTATTAGTCTCCAGTCGGGACCCCAAGTTAGCACGAGAATCGAAGGGTCCTAATCTAATCCACCTGGCCGATTAAAGGCCCGGGGGTCCAAGTGGGGAACGAGCGGCAATTCGGGTTTTCTCGTGCGTCTCCTCGCTCTTTGGTGGACGAGAGGCCTCGCTTGGCGTTTATGTGTAATTAAACGTCTCGTTTGGGTGGGCCCGAACGCGAGACACTTCTAATTACCGTAGTCCGCCGTGGTGTCGGTCTGTCGTTTCGCTTTGCGAACGGAATTTTAGCGTGACAATGGTGAAGTTATTGGCGGAGCAGTCTGAGCTGTCAAATTTCGAATATGGGAGGCCACTCCAAGCCGATCTACAAACATGCAATCGTTTGTCAAGAGTTTGCGATAAGAGACATAATTAACCGCTCTCGTGCAAAATGTTATAATTGCCGTTTTCCAGCGCTGTCCAATTCATCATCCTCCGCGTCGCTATTTCATTTGAGAAAAAAATTTTACTTTAAGATTGGTTCTTAACATAAACATCAACTGTAATATTATTCTTTTCTATAGCATATTAATCTTCTTTAATTAAAAAATCACACCTATGATGTAAACAAATGCATGCTTTATCAATGGATGCAAAAATAAATTGGTGTTAATGCCATAATGTTAAGTAAAATTGAATTGGTGAAAGCCTTGTTTCATACATGTAAATATCTGTAATTCATAATACTAATAATTGTAAATTTGTAGCTTAATTTGTAACTTAAATGCTGAACCGGCCACAGAGCTACTGAGAGTCGGATTCTATCACCGTATCGCGAATGTGATTCTCCTCGGCGTCGAGACCGAGAACAACCCTTCCATCGAGGAGATTCCCTTCTTCGTGGGGTTCGCGGATTAGTAGGCGTGCACGTGCACGCCCGCGAGATCCTCTGATAAACGATCCGACATCGCTGGCAAAGGAAGGATCTTCTTTTCGCGAAAACGAGGTCGACCCATGTTAGAGCGCGTAGGCGTGGTGAGGTTCTTTTTTTTTTTCATTTTTGCACACGCGGACGTATCTGTTCCTGTCGACATCTCGAAAGCTCGATGAAGTGCTGCCCACTCTTTCGTCAAGGCGGAAACAGAGATATAAATCTAGATCGTCCGCTCGGGCACATCATTTTTTCCCCCAGAATATTTTCCACGAAAGTTCTCTACTTTTCCATCAAAATATTAAATTTACATTTTCTATAAATAAATAACGTGTGCAAAGCTGCATTGCAAATCGTTACCAATAAACACAATAGTATCGGGTTGTTTCGGCAGTGAAAGGGTTAAGGAAGAATACACGTACAGCGGGGAGTTAATTTTGATAGGTATTTATTTTCATAATGATGAGTGTGTTCTTTATAATCGATCTATAATATACATCGTAGCATTCGGTTTATACATAATTACAATTGTAAATCTCGCTCGCACTTAATGCGTAATAGTAGTAGGGTTTCGTCGTGTGTGTCGCGGTAGAAGAGGGAACTTCGCTCGCTCTCTCGGTAGGCGGAAATGCAAAACGTAGGATCGAAGGCTTGTAGAAAAATGCGCTCCGCGTTCTGCTTTTACGCGTATACGCGTACGTTCCCAAAGAACATTGCATGCGCGCCGCGCGACAACGATGCGCATCGCCAAATTATATTTATATATATATATATATATTTATATATATATTCATTTATTTATATTTATTTATATATGTATAGATACGAAAATAAAGTATATATGTACAACCAAATTGTTTCATGAAAAAGGTTCGCGCTCTCATTCGATTTCGGAATTGATGCCGAATGATTTCTTTTATCAACATGTAACACAACGAGAGCGAACCTCCGGCGCCAATTGATTCGCCACGTAAAAACGACAACGCGATTTTACAAGTCCTAGACAAGGAAGTTATTCGCGGCAGTGCCCGCTACTGGCCGCTCGGGTACAGTGTCTTGATGTATATATGTATTCTCCACATCGAAACCTGCGAAATTTTACTTTCAGTGCTACCCTTATGACAATCAATGAAATAATCATTGTTTTTCAGATGGTAATTACTTCAGTGAGAATACTTTTAAGCGAAATCTCTCGAAAAGACAATGAATACTTACTGATGATCATAGTTAGCACTGAAAATTAGTGAATAATATCATTCCGATTTAGAGAGTATGGCTGTGTGTGTGTGTGTGTGTGTGTGTGTGTGTGTGTTTTGCATGTGTACATGTCGTGTATGGGATTCCTAGGGAACAATAAATAAAATCTATCTATTCTCATTTATACCTAGCGTGAGACGCTGTCGCTTTGATTTGCTGGTCGATCCACTCGTCTATTCGTACCGAACGCCCGACCGGTCCCCATCCGTTCAGCCTTCGAGCTCTCGAGGGTGATCCCTCTCTTTAAACTAAGATTGCATTTCTTTCTAGCTGCCGTTATCGCGACGTGACCACACGTCACTCTCCTTCTCTTCCCTCTCGACAAGGTGCATCGCTCTTCTTCTCTCTCACATTTACAAAACTAATCGCCGTTAACCGCATTGCGTCGGGCGCGCGTTGGTAGAACTTAGTCACGATATACAGTTACGCATTTACACCGAAAAAGGTCTATGTCTGTTTATTATATACAGCGGTAGTAATTGGTTACTTGGTTAAATAGTGGCGTTATTCGCTAACGTTACGTTATCACAACGATGATGAAATTAGCCCTTCGGGATCGGGGGGACACCGCGCCTCATAGTCCTCTGTTTTTTTTTTTAACGCTTTCATCCTTCGTCCTCACCCCTTTTGACGACCCTCTCCTTCGGCCCTGATTATGTTAAATTAACGACGATCGGACAGACGAAATGACACGCTGATTCATTGCGGATTCAACAGTTCGCCATGCTCCTTCGTCGGTTTCTCGGCGTCGCGCTCGTGAAAGAAATGATCGCACGCCACGCGAACGTGGATATCTCCAATGTCAGGCGACCAAAGTTTAGTTCAACAACGATCGAATCCTAAACTTTTACGCCAGCCAGTATTTACAATGCAACTCTTCATAACAATACGAAAGAGATGTATTACGGATATATTCGCATGCTGCATCGTGCGCGTGACCCATAATTAAATCAAAAGTCCCATAAATTTTTTTTTAATCAAAATTCTATTTTTTATTGAGCAGACTTCGAAAAGGGAATCAATACTACAGCAAAACACGACTTTTACTCTTTCAAAAAATTAATAATTTTAATAATTTTAGTATATTTTTACATGGCATTCTCAAATCTTACGATTGATTTTTTTCTAAAAATGAAAAAAGTTATGAAAAAGAAAGTTGTAAATTCTTATGTGTTGTTTCTCTGTAATTAGAGACAACAACAATATTTCAAAGTATTGATTAATAAAAAATGTAAAAGTAAAAATTTTTGTAAAAAATATAAAACAACATAACAAATAAATAAATCATGCACAAAAATGAAATAATTGTTATATTCCTTTGAATATAATAAAATTTATATAGATTTTAATTTTGCAATTTTAAACTAAAATTATTTAATTTTACTTAGAAAGTTTAAACGGTTTTTGCAAACGCTTTATAATTTGCGTGTTCCTACAAAAACATTCTAGCTGAAATAAAAATTTTATACAATTCTTTCTATTCTTGTCAAACTTATTTCAAATGCATGCATCTTTAAAATTTCTCTTAATTTAATAATAGCTTCAACATTGTTACAAGTTTATAATTTGCATATTATTCAAAATTTTGCACGATATTTAGTCCGATTAATTAAACAATATAAAGCAGTGATACAGCGCGCGACTTTTACCGTCATTTCCGATAACGCACGAAATCGAGATTTTCAAATTGACTAGATTAGTCCAACAAACTCGCGTGTTGCATTCTAATGTTCTAAATCTGAGAAATGGGAAGAACTGGCAGGCAGATATTACCGCATTGAAACTGGCTCGCTCACTCCATGGGCAGGCGTTGATCAACGAGAGACCGCTTCATGTCGGCCACGTTGATGGTCGATCATCCCATACGCACTTCGCTCGATATTGCACGTTTTTACGTACGTTCAAATAGAACGTTCGAACAGGATACCAGAACGTACCCTCTATTCGTGGGGAAGACCGCGGCTAGGTCTGCCGATCCTAGTCAAAAAGAGATCATCGGTGATCGATCGGCCAAATCGAGTCGCCGAGTTAGGATTTTGGCATCACAGTAAAGGATAATAATCGTGTCCGCGACCATAGAACGAGATCGGTCACGAGCCGCTGCTGGTAGACAGGATCGGTAGGTCGCGGTGAGCCTGGGGGTCCCTGGAATGCGCATCCCGTACAGCTCGGGAACCAAAGACGCGCTCGCAGCCGGGTACAGTGCACCTGGCCTCCTCCTTGCGATCGTCCGAGCCCGGCGAGGACACCGGCGAGCCCGAAACGGATGCGTGCCTGTTGCCCTGTTCCTGGGTCAATCTCGTTAGGTGATTCAAATGCTGATGGGTAAGGCCGTTCAGACCTGCGAGATGAGACGCGAACGAAGATAGACCCGGGAACGTGGCGCCAAGATGTGGCGGCAGCAGGAGCGGATGTGGCGGTGGTATCCGAGCCGCCAGATCAGCCGCGGATGGCAATCCGGGTGCCAAGGGATATGCACCCAGCGCGCCGATACTAGCATCCGCGTAGAGCCTTGCCAGAAACTCATTGTGCAGCAACGGATTCATCTGTGTGTCGTCCACGCGTGGCGATAGACTCGGCGGCAGGCTGGAGGAAAGTGGCGGGCTCGACGAGGTCGACAACAGTTTCCGGTGAAGATTGAGATTCGCCGAGTGACGATCGCGAGATCGTTTCGAGGGGAAGGCCGCGTTACAGCCGTCCACGCTGCAGCGATGCATCAGTTTGAGGTGAACATTTTGATAGTGAGTCTTGACGCCAAAGTGATTCTGAAAGACCTTGCCGCAAGCGGTGCAACGGCGCGGATTCTCACGGTCGAGCGGCACTTCCTGGGTGCTGACAAAACCACCATTCTCGTAGCGTGCGTACGTGATCAGGCTATTGTCCGTATCCATGGCCGCTGTGGAGGGTGAGGCGCTGGATGAACGAGAGCCATGTGAGGAGTTGTCCATGGTGATCTCCTGGTGGGTCGTGAGGCTGATAGGGCTGGTAGAGCCGCGGCCAGACCTCGAAGCCACCAGCTGCGTCTCGGCGTACGGCATCGCGCATCGACCCTGCGACAAGGACTCGAGTTGACGCAAAGTGTTGGTCGAGGAGTCGTGGGAGAGGTCGTCGGCTGTCGTCGGACGGCTGTCGACCGAGCTCGGGGCACGGGGGGGAACATCGGGACGCTCACCTTCTTGATTGCGCAGCGCGTCGTCCACCTCTTCCTCCTCATCATCCTCCTCGACCTCCTCCATGGGCTCATCATCGTCGTCCTCCTCGTCCTGGTGCTCCTCATTGCTCGTCGGCCTTCGTTCCTCCTGCGTCACCTCGGCGGACTCTTTTTTCGTAATCGTCTCGTCTTTCGTCCTCGTCGTTTCGTCACTTTCCGAGCTCAATCGTCGGTCTTTCTGCTCGGACAACGTCGCATCGGGATCCTTCGTTATCGACGTCGTCGTTGCCGTCGTTGCCCCAACGCTCGATGACGTGCTCGACGATGGCGTGTTGTCGATCTTTGGTTCCGGGCTGATCTGCCGTTTCGGTGATTTGACCGAGCTCGCCCTCGAGCTCAAGTCACGCGGCTCGTCCTGAGGTAGCTCCTCCGTGTTCTCTTGAGAGGAGAGGGTATCACGTCGATTGCTAGCCGCCACCTCGCGCTCCCTGTTGCCGATGTCCGGAGAGCGCGAGTCCGACTCGCGATCATGAAAGCCACCTTTTTGATTTCTCGGCGAGCCGGGGAGCAAAGTCTTCCGTTCTTCGGCTTCAAGCCTGGACATCGACATGTCCTCCGGCTGATTCTGAAATTCCGACACCGGTGCGACGATGCCGTCCGACAGACAACGCCGTTGAATCCGCTGCTCCTCGTCGTTGGAGGAATCGCCATCGGTGGACGAGGAGTGCACCTCCGCTGGCACGGCGCACCTCGTGGGATGCTGGGACTTCCTCTTGCGCACACCCCGGCTGTGGAAGGAACTCGAATTGAGCGAATGCTGGTTCACGGAGTAGGGCTGCTGATCAACCGTGCCCATCGAATCGTTGTCTTCATTGCTATCGGGATTGCTGGCGAGCTCTTCGTCGGCGGTGTCACCGAAGTAGAGCTTCGGTCGCTTCGCCAGACTGAAATCGGCCGGCTGCTCGTCGTCGTCGGCACGCAACGGCTGCAACCTCGATGACGGCAGATTGCTGGTATCGTCTTCCGCAACCACGACGATACCACCGTCGTCGTCGTCGTCGTCGTCGTCCTCTTCGCCTTCCGGGATCATGGACGACGCCTGAGTGGACGGCGAGACTGCGTTACTGGATGTGCCGCCACCGGGATACGAACCTCGCGCCGTCGTCGTGATAGTGTTCGCCGTGACGCTCGACATCGGTACCGGCATTGTCGTCGAGGCCGTCGAGGTTGTTGACAGGCCCGTGCTCATCGAGCTCATCCTCTGGTGCAACGTCTCGTCGTACGAAGGTCTGCCTTGACCCCCTTGCGTGGATGACAGATCTAGATGCTTAAAGTCAAGCGCGCACAGCGACGCCGGCGAGCGGAGATCCGGCGGCGGTGTGAGTAACGGAAAGGAGCCAAAGGGCAAGTGGTTGAGTCCGGTGGCGGGTACCGGGAGTCCTGCCACCTGCGGCGGCAGTACCAGGGCGTGCGCCATGGACGAGCGGCCGTCGTGCGGGGAGATCTTGCGACGCAGGTGCGGCGAGTGCAGCTTTGGATTCGGATTCGCGCTATGTCGGTTGCGCGACCTGCGCGAGCTGAACATCATGCTGCAGCCCTTCACGGTGCATTGGTGCATCTCGCGCAAATGCACCGCGCTGAAGTGTATCTTCAGGGCGCCTTTGTCGCAGAAGGTCTTCAGGCAAACGTTGCACTGCACGCGCTTCTTGCCGGTGGTGGGATTGATGAAAGGTGTACCGAGGTTAGGCGGCAAGTTCGCGGCAGAGCTCCACTGGCTGCCCGGTCGCTTGCCCGGAGAGTGCGGCTTTCTGCCGGGTATACCGGGTGGCCTACCCAACGGCGTGGCCTGAAGCGACAACGGCGGTGGATGTCGCTGCTCGGAGGAGATTCCGTGCTTCGACATGATCGAGTCTCGTCGGCTGAGGTTCAACGCGCTGTCCGAGTTCTCCTCGTCTTCCTCATCTTCCTCTGAGCCGAACTCGCTGCTCTTTTCGCCGCCGCTGTGCACATCCACGGGCATGGTCAGCCCGCCGCCGATGCCACCGGCCGATTTGCCCATCGGTGGTGGCGGAAAGTGCGTCGGGAAGCTCGGTGGTAGCGCCCCGGAGGAGACCGCGACCGAGAGCGGGTGACCGAAGGTCAACGCCGACGAGGAGACCGGCGCGACCGGCATATGCGGCCTTTGCAACTGCGACGTCGCGGACGAATGATGAGGCGGACTGTGGGGACTCTGCGGATTCCTCATGGACTTTCGGTTTTGCAGCAGTTGCTCCGCGGATGGCGGTGGCGGCGGCAACGGCGGAAACGCCGGCAATCCGAGAGTACCCAGCTTCCGAAAGTCGAACGGCTGCATGCTCTGCAGCCGATTCAACGGCGACACCGTCAGGTGTGACTCTAGGGAACGCGGAGGTGAGTTTGCTCTACTGGTGATGCTGCCGTGATTCGCCGAGTAGTGTTTCTGCGCCGTCGGCGACATCGAGGGATGAGAGATCGACGACGACGACGACGACGACGACGGTGGCGGCGGCGGCGGGGGTGGTGGTAGCGGGGGCGGTAGCCGGGAACCTGGTGGCGGTAAGCCACAATGGAGCATGTGCAACGGGGGCGGCAGGTGTGCTAGTGGCATCGTCGGTGGCGAAGGTCGTCTGCTCGGTGACATAGCATCCGTACCCGGCGTTCCGGCGGCCAGCAGCAGTTGCTGCACGAACGGACGCGTCTCGGCGAACCTGAGGAACTGCTGCAGGACCAGCGGTTCCTCCTCAGCCGAGCAGATACTCCATCGGTCCAGCACCGGGCCGTTCTGCGAGTCCTGCGAACAGATAACGAGAAGAATTGCCTCTTGAAACTTGAAGGAAAAACACAGTTTCGTCGCGATATAATTGCGGCTGCGCAGTGACTAATTTATTTGGAAAATTGCGCTAATAATACAACTGATTTAAATAGGCACCGTTTGTAAGATAATGATTGAAATATATTAGAGTTATTAATTATAATAAATTTATATATACATAGACATAATTAACTTTTAAATAAATATGTAATAAATTTTTTGAACTTCCGCAGAATTGTAATATAATAGCGTGTGATAAAACAAAGGACAAAGAATTTTTCCGAGGCGAGGTTTCCTACGACATTCTTCGCGCCGTTTGTAAGCCGCCGGTACTCACGATTACACTGTTTAGCCTATGCGGGAAATTACGTAAATGCGCAAATCACGCGGTAAAGAACACGCGATATCGCCGATCAATTCGCACAAGCGCCGACGGTGGACGGAGGAGCGGGAGACGTTTATCCTTATTCGACCGTAATTATACGCCGTGGTAGAAAAAAAGAAAAAAGAAAAACGCTTCCTATATTGTCAACCGGAGAAGGTCACGCGTCCCGGTCGTGTTCCGTTACTTTTGTGAAATGGAATCGCGCAAAAAACGGCTGATAAATAAAAAGGTTTGATTGATGACGCTTAATGTAGCGGGTAATTAGTTCTGCTTCGCCTGTTAGCCGAGCGAGATTGCACTTAAACGCGTTAAGGATTTAACCTTGCATCCCGCGGATATGTATACACATACTTTCGATCCGTCTTCCTCTCTCGCGTAGTGGTACCCACTACTATTAATGATCCGCTTTTTGCGGCTCGAGTTTTAGCGATTTGTCATTACGCTCCGCTGAAAACCCCCGGCGGACAGAAGAGTAATCCGAGCCCGCGGCACAAATTCCAGTCGGTCTTCAGAATCAATTTGTTTCTCGCTGGAAAGCAAAAAAAGGGGTGTCGCGGGAAGCGCAAGAGTAATGCTCGTGAAAAGTACATGGTACTGTTAAACGCGATTATGCTGATCTGTCGAAAATTGCCTGCGTTCCATCGGAGGAATTGAGGGAATGTGCATAAAACTTTTTCTGCGTAAGACGCCACTTCGGTCGTCAGGTTCCTTTTGTTCGCCGTTGGATAAACCATTGCGAAAAACCGGATGTTCCCCGTTTCTTCGTCGCGGAGGAGAACTTGGCCTCGCGCGCGATCACGTTACTTGACAAAGGTCAAACTTTTCGTCTCGGGCTCTCTCTCTCTCTCTCTCTCTCTCTCTCTCTCTCCCGGTGAGATACGCATCCTGCCGAGAGGAACATTAAATCTGACGGTAACGCTTTCGACGTTCCACACGGACGTCACGTATCGCGCTCGTGTGGAGTCACGGCTTCTTATAAATTCAGGGTGGCCGTGTATATAGAGCGCAAGTTTGTCTCTTTCTCTCTCCCCATCTCGCTCGCTCTCGCTCTTTCTCGCCTCGCAGCTTGTATATTTACGCATTCCGACGGGAGCCCGACGTAACGCAGGACGCCCAGCGCCGCGACGTTTTTCGCGCTCGCGTCCCGTTGTATATTTCTTTAAGCACGCGCACGCGCCTCCGTATATATCGTACGCACACGGCCGGGAACGAAAGAGAAAGAGGGACGCACCGCCGTGCGACCGCCGGCCGCCACTCCGGGATTCGATCGCGGGAACGACGTCGTTATTTTTCGCCCCGGGCTAACCGCAAAAATAAAGAATGTCGGGCGAATTGCCGGCGATCGCGCCGGCAGATATAATAGGCGCTGCCACGAAGTTTTTGTTCTCCCTGATAGAATCGATTCGGCACTGTCATGGTATTCGACTGGCACCGCAGTCGCGCGGAGTTGTTTGTAAAGCATTCTTCTTTTCCTCTTTTTTTTTTGTAAAGTAAACAGTAACTGTATAAATTGTATAAGAAACGATGCAGTTTTGTATACAGGTATTCTAAAATTTTGATCCCATATCTCATAAAGAAAAAAAAAAGACATAATACAGGTCTAAATTGATCTGAATCAAAGGATCTGCAAAAATTGAACGTAATATAACTGCAATATCTCAATATATATTTCAACAAAAATCAATAACTTGTCGGTCTTTAACAAATAATTCGTATTCCGCTGGATCGTCACGCGTCCATGTAAGCGAGAGATTTATTTATATATTAAAAAAAAAAAAACGAATTCAATTTACAACAAAGACAAGTGCACGCTGAAACGAGCAACGTTAATTAATTTTCTCTGCAAAAATGTTAAACGACAATGGCGCGACAAAACGACGGACGGTATCGAAGCGACTCGCGGCAGCCCGAGGATAATTGAAAGCATATGGATAGAAAAGACAATGAATGACGCTCGTAACGTACCGCTACACCGTTGCATAGAGTGCAATTTTCCGATTTTTATTCTACCGCCGCGGCGGTAATTCAAACCTCACGTGGCAACGACAGCTGCGACCGTCGCGCATTATTTTCCCTTAGGAGATCGCATAGATTATCGCCTGATGAGGCGAGAGTAATGTCACACCGTTTCTCATCGCGGCGCGATGCAATGCTCCCTCTCTCTTTCTCTCGGCGCAATTTCAGCTTTTTTTTTTTCACGCGCGTCGCGATACCGCGCGCGGGAATTCGCCACACACCTCGCCACGTGGTGGTTTTCTTCGCGCGCACTATCCATCTTCTCCCGTCCGACCCATCGCCGGGGCGACAAAATCCGTGGCGTCGCGCAACGGTATCTCGCTCTATTGAAAGTTACGTAAATCACCTCGCTAGGCACGCGGTGCTAATTGAACGCGTACGAGGCGCGGGATTCCGCCGCAATTCAATTCCGTTAGCATAATTTCGTTGTGATTCGCTTTGAGAAGCTCGCCGTCTCGCGAACTCGGAACTTCTCGCGGATGAAGACGCCTCTTCGTTTCGCGAAGAGTTGTCGATCTCTGCCGTGTATCCATCTCGCGATGGGTCAAATTTAAACTCGTCGTAATTACGACCCCCTCGATTTTTGCTCGCAATTTTTTTTTTATATAATCGTTACCAGTTTCGAAAGTTCAAAAAAAAAAAAAAAAAGAAATAACGCAAGAACACGTGTGCCGGACTACGAGATGCTTTACGTCACGGAGTCTCTACTTTACGCGTCCATCATTTCCAGCGGCTGTCGATCCTCGAGAGGCGACCTCTCGAAGGCCGAGGATATTGTTTTCCCATAGATCTGACGTTTCACGAGGTATTTGCGCGCGTGTCGCGCCGTTTCTGCCACGTCCGCGCCGTAGTACACGCGTGCGTGACGCTCGGGGAGAACTGGCAGAAGTGGACTGGAAAAAAAAAGGATTCCACGAAGCGCTTAAACGCGCTTCCCTCCTCGTCCTTACGTGAAAGGACCCGAACCTGGTCGTGTCTGAGAACGCAACGACTACCGTATACCGTGGGACTTGAATTTTAATCCCGCACGCGAATGAGGCCCGCTGCTCCGACAACAACACGACTCGACCTTCCCTCCCATTTCTCTTTCTCTCTCTCTCTCTCTCTCTCTCTCTCTCTCTCTCTCTCTTTCCTTCGCCACCTCCTCCGAATTCCGCGGCGTGGAATTTCGCCGTTCCGTGTGCTCCCGCGTGTCCGCGCGATGGAACGCGAAATGAGTGTGGGCGAGGTCGGTGTAGCGAAAAACATGAGGTCTTTTAATGAGGAAAAAAGCTGAGGAAACCTTATTACAGGGTACCGTCGAAATGGACTTCGAATAATTATAATTTTAATAAAATTCAACCAAATTAATTTATGTTATTAACGATTTTATTGATATTTAACTAAATTTATAGTTAAATTTATTTAACTAAAATTATAGTAAAGTTCTTCAAGTATACTTGTGCCTTAGTAAATATAATAATTATATGTAACAGAATCAATGTTAAAATATATAAAATTAAAAAGAAAACTTTTCGCAAATGGAACTAATATTAAAATTCGGAAAAAAATGTTTCAATTTCTCTACTTCGCTTTAATAAAAAATTCAACATTTAAGTCTAAAATAATTCTGTTGTACGGATTAAAAATTATCAAGCCGTTCAAATCTCATCTGAAGTTTTCTTTTTCAAATATTGCACATCCAATTATTACGCGAAGGTTGAACGCCTTGTTTATTAAGAAGAAATTTAAGAAGACTTTAATTTACAAAACATATCTCGTTTCTTCAAATATATCGACAATGTTTAAAGGGCTCTCGGGCGCGTAATCACAGACTGATTTTTCAATCGTGAAGATAAATACGACGATTACACCGAGCGCGGGACGTACATATATTTGAAACCATTTCCATTGTTTGGAAAAAGCTCAAGGGTGTCTTTAATTAAATTCGGATAGGCATAGTTAATTTAAATAACAACGTGCGCGTCTGAGAGTAAGCACATTCGAAACGTGCACGAAAATGTGCGACGCCGCGATCCTGGGAACTTCTGATGGCTGGTACCCGCGGAATAAAGGAGGCGTTAAGAACGAGACGAACCATTACCGCGTTATTGCATAATGGATAATTACGAGAGCCGGAGAAGTAAGATAAACCTTGTTTTACTTGCTCGCTCATTACGTTTCCCTCAAACCTCGTGTCCCGCGCGTACACGACTTGGCGTAATTCCCGCGTGTCGTTCACGCAATTCCCTCCCGCATATATATATTGTTTACTCTGTATCATTAGTCGTTAATTGATAACGAGACTGTTATCCCCCCCGATCGTTGATGAGCAGTAATAAAAAGAAGAGACAATTGACGAGCAGCACCGAAGAAATTATTTCAACCGCGCCAAGCGATTGTTTCGAAAAATCAGCCGCGCGATCTCGACTTCACCGCACACGGAAAGAATTTTCTCTCAGATTTTACCCTCGAAAAATTGTGATAATCGTGGGACAATATTTCAAACAGTTTTATTATAACTTTAATAAGATTTAGTGAAACTTAAATAAAATTATTTATTTTAATTCCAGGAAAATTCTTCAAGGTCTATGTTGTCCCATAACTTTGAAGTTCTATATCTTGAGAGAAAATTCTCTTCGTGTAAAAAGTTTTCCACTTTCTTTGGCAAATTAAAAAGCGATTATTTACAAGTAAATCTTTTCCAGGAACTTCGTTGAGTTATTTGTAACACAACGATGTCGATCACAACGTACAAGTGAACGCGCGGCGCGGATTCAAGCCTGGGCTACAGATCGTTCCAGGTGGTGGCGCCATCTGGCGACGCGGCGGTCGCCGGCGCGAAGTACGACGCAGTTTGGTTTTCACCGCGAAAGAAGCGGCGGCGGCGGCGGCGGCGGCGACGGTCGGCGCGATGGCGAAGAAGTAGGAGGAGGAGGAGGAGACGGCAGCGACGGCGGCGGCAATGGCATCCGTGACTGGACACTGCATATGATTTCACGGTAAGTGGACCCTGTCTTATTCGTGGGTAGAAATCGTAAAGATCTCGCGTGGATATCCGCCGCTAAATTGGATTGCAGCTACCTGCGCGTCTATCCTCTGCCGTTCCCTCCCTCGCGCGCTCTTTGTCGCGGCCGGTGACTCTGCCGCCGCAACTGCGCCGTTTTATTTCGACTTTACACGCTCCGCGCGCTCTCGTTAGCGGCGCGACGATGACGACCGAGCCGTGCGGACGGACGAGGTGAAACCGCCGTCGGCCGCCGGCACGTCGTAAAACGCAACCGCGAGACGCAACGCCACGGAGTTTCACCGGAGGCGCGGCGACTTTGAAGGGAAAATGGCGTCTTTCTCGACTACCAGAGTCAGATTCTAAAAATCCCGCTCGCGTTCGCGAGAGTCAAGTTTGTTGACGCGCGCCAAACGCGAAACTCCTCCTCCTCCCTCGTCGTCTTTCCCGACAAGTTGTCCGCGGACGTTCCAGCGTTTCCTCAGCCTTCGACGTTTGAAGAAGCGCGTGCGCGATAAGGACTGGCGCGCGAATTCTTAACGGCGTTACGTTCGAAGGCGAGAGAGGAGTCAGCGTGGACAGCGCGGCGCGGACTTGCATCACACACGCCACGGCCACGGATGATGATAATTTACAAGCGGCGATCTCGAAACTGCGTGCGCGGTACGCAACGCGCGCGCGTTGATCTATTTTCTGCTTGCGTCATTTTCGTTCCGAGCCTCTCTCTCTCTCTCCCTCCCTCTTTCGCGCGCAAGCCATCACGCGCGCAAGACGCACTCTCTCTCTCTCTCTCTCTCTCTCTCTCTTGCCGCAAGCGAAAAACGTATACGTCCGGCACATACGTGACGCTCGGTTATAAACAGCGACGAATAATTTTCGTTGGACATCGTCGATCGTGACGTGTATCGTATTGACAAAACCTCGCGGGCGGTTGCGCTTAGCACGCCAAACGTGTGCCTCGAATGCGTGACAAACCGAGAGGGAGAAGAAGAACAAAAAAAAAAAAGAGAGAAAGAGAGCACCAAATTATTCCGGCCTCAAGCGATCTTATGGCCGATCGATCGCCATGTACGAAACTGAGGGACGAACAATGTGAGTCCGATCGTTCGATCTTGTACGTTTAACGCTGACATTAACGTCCGGATAATTCGTCCGAGGATCGCCTCGGGTGCCGGGATCCGAAACGCATCTACACCCCCGAGGCGCATCCTGATGCGTTACGCGCGCTAACGTATGTGTGATGCGTGTGCATCGAGCGCCATGTGGAACGATTTACATTCGAGACACGTTTCCCGTCGTCTTTTCCCGAGCCGGAGACATCGCGGCCTGCAATCGTTGGCGATTAGCCGTATCGCCGCGATCGCAGATAAGTAACGGCGCCCGTTCACCGTTAATACAAATAAACATTAATTATTTGACGCGCCTGGAATTTTGATACTTCCCCGCGCGCGCGCGCAAACACACACATACACACACACATAAATTTCGTTCAACGTCACGTTTTATAATTCGCGAATGTAGGGAAACGTTTTGCGCATTTTGTAACTCGCTTGTGCAGCACGCTCTCGATCGGAAAAGATTTAGAGGGTGCAGGTAGAGGGACGCGTCTGCGACCAAACGTATATCTATAAATTTCGCGCGGTTTATTTAGATTTTCTCGAAGAAGAAGAAGAAGAAGAGCGATGTGTAATCGCTGTGCCGCGCGAGCGTTTGAGCGGTTCAACAGAATCACCATTTGTTTCCTTTTCCAGTTTTATTTATACCACTCGAATCGCGGCCGTCATCCGCACGACGACGACGAGACGACGACGGTCGGCGGGCCGCAGGAATATTCACGATCGCCATCCCGATCTCAACACGCGCGTCTCGATCACGTTCGATAATTCCGTCGTGTTGCTTTTTGCGTCGGAAATCGATCCTCGCGCTTCGGTCCCGCGCTCTGTAATTTTTCTCGTATTGCCTCGATGACCGTTCTACATTCCCCTCCTCCTCATCTCTCTCTCTCCTCCGAATCTCTTTCTGTTTGTCTTCCTCATCGCCGTCACTGCCGCTCGATCGTTTCGGTAGCCATGCAAACAGCATGTCCAAGTTTTAATTCGCCAATTGCGCGCAACAGATCTTGCATTTCCGCCCGAGCGAATCAGATCCGCGATCGGTCTCTCCTCTTCCCGTCGTTCGCTCGCTCCTCTCTCATCTGGTAAACATCTCTCGGGGAGATCGGTTACCTTCGAATCGTCTTCGCTCGCTCTGTAATTTACGGTTTTGGCTCACGCTCTCCATCGGAGATGGAGTAATGATCGAGGTCGATCGGCTCCGGGCTACCATCTTCACCGGTTTCCGATTGCTCTCCGTCCCTCTAGTCTGTGTCTTACGTCGCCACTTTCGATTCCTCGCGTATACGACGATCGCTCCCGGGTCAGGCGATCTTTCGCGGATTTTGGGTTCTGAATTGAACGGTGGACCACCGAGATGAAGGACTTCACTCAGCGTCGTCCTTGACGGCTTCGTCTCCGAGTCCAATCCGGCGAACGGAGATATTTTGAGAACGACTTGGTAGTCGGAGATCGCCTCGGAGAATCCATTCGTGGCGGCGGCATCCAAATCGATTTCGAGTATGCAAGTGTGTTAATTAGCAGGTCGTTAATTCTAATCGACTTATAATTTCAAAGTCTCGTGTAAAATACTGCAAACTATTTTTTCGATAGTTATAATGTATTAATTGTAAAATATAACAGTGAGATTTCGAGAAGATTGCGATAAAAAATATTCGCCCTTCCTGTATATTTCAAAGAATAATGTCTCTCTGACGAATCTAACGGAAAAATGTTCGATTCCCAAAAGGATCGTTACGATCTAGCGGGATACACGATTTCTGTCATTTACGCGTTTACGTTCCCACTTCAATTTTTACTAATCGGAGGACTATATCGGTTTTTGCGATTCGCGGAAAACTTTCGTTTCTCTCGCAATCGGCGCATTCCCAGCGATCATCGGTGAGTGTCGAGGAATTCGTCGTGCTTCCCAGCCTTTTTACGGATCTTTGGTGCCGAGATACGTGAAGTGCAAGAGTTCGCATCGATCACGGATTCCGATTACGTCTGTAACACACGTCATCTGATGACAATAATTCAGAAAGTTATTTCAAAATTGCTTTCGACTACCGCCGACATATCGAAGATTTCAATACCGAGAATGCAATTTTTACCGTTGTTACATTCCATCAAGAGACTTGGACATTTTGTAGAAAAATTAAAAACTTGCTGTCAAATAAGCATCCGTGGTTTAATAGAGACACGAAGGCCGAGAGATTCGAAATTGATATGTTCTTACTTGTCATCGCGCCGTTCGCTAGAGTCTCTCGTTTCTAAGATCGTCCGCCTCGCTCTTATCGCGATACCACGAGGCGATATTTTTTCCGTCCGGTCACCGATCGAGGATCCTCTCTCGACTCGCAACGGCTCGCTCTCGCCGACGCGCAACTCGCTCGTAAATCTCGCACCGCCACGACGGCAAGGAGGCGGTTTCGCGTTCCTAAGTTGCCTCTTCCTCCATCGCGGTGTCCGTCGTAAAGCTGTAGCCGACCGCGCTCCTGTAAAATCCCACTTGATTCCCGCTCGCGAGAGAGGCCGGGCCGCTGCAACCGCTTCCGTCCGCTTGCAGCGGACGAACAGCGCGGAGCTGCAACGTGCGAAATTGGCCTCTACGTGATGCGTGGAAACGTGCTTCTCTCGTCGACGCATTCACCGACGAGAGAGCGATCTCCGTCGCGCGTTCAGCGAGCTGTTGTGATTTACCGTTTCCACGTTCGCGCCATAGCGCCGATCTCCCCTTCTCCCCCCCCCCCTCACCCCCTTGTGGAAGGAGCATTCCGACGTGGCGAGCCATAAAGCGGCCCTCGACCGCGAAAACTTTACTAGCGGAATAGCAGATGCAAATCCGGAGCGCGGCTGATGTTCCCGCGCGGCTGCTCGCCGGACCGCGCGCGGAAACGACACTTGTACGTCATCGATCATGATTAAGAAAGTCTTGTATGCATTCCGACAGCAAATACTCCGCTAAGCGAAGATTTATCTTGACACTATTGCGCTATGCCTCGTGATTCCAGAGAGTGTCCCGTGCACTCCAGCAGGCTGATAGTTTGGTCGGAAAACACGAGGTACACTTTACATACAGCGAATAATTTACATACCGAGGTAAATCTCCCCGTCTTACACAGATCACCATGGTGTACAAGTTCTAGGACTCGTGACAGAGTTTCTAATGGCGGATTCGCCGCGATACAAATTCAGGAGATCTCTTATGACTCTCGGAGTCACAAAGCAGCGCTCGGTCGCGAATAATTCACGTATCAAAATGCAAATTCGCGACGGAGCTCAAGTCCCGACTTCCCGAGATTGTTCTCCCCGCGTGACACTTGCGCACTGCGAATCGTGATTCAGGAAGTCCTCGCGACTCTCGGGGGAAGTTATTCTGGTAACGAGCCGTAAAGTAGCGCTCGACCGCAAGAAGTTCGCCAGATGTGAACGAGGATGCAAATCAGCTCGGGTTTCTTAATTTCCAATGGACCACCTCCGCGGAACGGACGTCTTCGCGTCGCGGACGGTAATTAGGGATTACCGACCCGGTGAAGGTGCCTACATAATGAGTCATAAAGCAACGTTTGACCGCGAAAATGCCGTCGGCGGCTCGAGGAAATGCAAATTCCGAATGGATATGCCCCGTAGTTCTCCGGATCATCCTATAGAACCGTCGTCGTAGATCATCGGAATCAAGACTCGAGAATCGTGACGTCCCTAATAACCGACCGCGAGGATTTTGCAGCTGATCGATATACTCTCGCGTATTATCGCTATTATTGGCAACTATTACCGGGCGCACGAGTTTACAAATTGTTTTTCGAGTAGAACGCTCTTTTTATTTTCACATGCGAGGGACGCAAAAAAAAAAAATCGCAGAGCTTAAATATTTGTTTAATAATATTTATTTTCGACGTCACAGCTCTCATTCTCGATTTCCCGTTTACTGTATGTTTATCCAATTACCTGTTACAGTTGTTTGATGCGGATAACGTAGCGGGGCACGCTAAAGTTTCGTGAAATTCTAATTCGTAGAGTCGTTTGGAGAACGTACCTTGCTCGCCGCGTGCACGGTGTGCCGTGTTATTTTGACAGTAATCACGGAGGTAACTAGAAAACACTCTCTGTTAACACCACGACGTTAATTTAGTAGTCGTATCGTAACCGAGCGAGCCGGAGCTCAGTGTCAATCCCGGCGCGCTCCGACCTGTTAAAGACATAACGGATTACTATTGAAGCGTGCGTTTCGACATCCTCCGTTCCGGTGGATAAACTCGCGTGTCTTCGTCCGGCTCGCTTATGGCGACAAAATACTTCAACGGCCGGTACAAACGGCGCGGGCAACGGCGCGGCGGCGGTCGGTCCGAGCGGGCGAAGTACGGAGCTAATAGAGTTTCGAAGTGTGTCGTCACGCGAGCCTCTAACGAGGCTTAAATTTCGGTTTAAATTTGTTCGACGGAACGAAACGTAAACAAAACGCGCGAGCGTGCGATAGCGTGCACGCGTACATGGCCCGCACGTGTCACCGTGCCGCTCATTCAATGACAACCCTCGTGAGTTTTGGCGAAGAAACTTCCAAGGTTTTCGAACACGTTGCGTGACGTTTGCCAAACGCGACACAACCTCCGTTCCTTCTCTCTTTTCGCGACCCTCTTTCGCGCCGAGAGAGAGAGAGAGAGACTTGAAGTTTATTCCGATTGAATTCCAACGTTACCCACGCCTTTGCTAAGCCGGAGCCGCTCGCAACGGATAAGCGCATCGCGCGTACGCGCATATACGTACCCACATGTATGTATGTACGTACGCGAGTCGTCCGAGAAACCGGTTTCCCGTACGTTTTAATTTCACGCCGACATCGGCGCAATTCAGTTTACACGGATACTCCCCGTTTCCTAACGCGCGCGCCTCGCGAGATTAACGCGCCGGCCGTGTGCGTGCGCGCACGCGTGCGTGCGTGCGTGCGTGCGTGAGTGCGTTTTCGGACATTCCGCGGGGCAAAGTGCACCGCGCGCGACGCGTAAAATCTACTGTGCGAGACCGCGCGCTGGGAGGAAGATCGCGCTTTAATCCTGAGAAAATCTGTTGCAATTATCTCAATGCGTCATTGCGCTCCTCTGCAATTATCTCCGGTAAGCCGAGATCAAAGTATAGGTAATTATATCGCGCGGCAGAGATGTGTGGCAACAAGTACTGTCATTTCGAGTATCGCCTTTGTTTCGGTCACTCGCAGCGTGTTGCGAGCCCTACGTGCTGCCCGTGTGATGATTGACAGACACATTTTCACGAAACAGATACTACTATTTATCCATTTCGACGGAATGTCAAGGCTGCTTACTATCTCGGGAGAGCACGTTACGGCGAATAACTTTGTTGTTCAAAGTGTCACCTCTATTACGATGATTGCCCGCAGATTGCGCTATGTGTCATATAAAATCGACGTCTTTATAAAATATGAGAGTATAATAATTATCTCGAAAGAGCAGCGCGATAATGATCTCAGTGGAACACGGTACGAGGAAATATGGAAAATTCTACAAGAATGTCACTTCTATTTTAATTGTTCACAAAGTGCATTCGGCGCTGCGTGCATATGAACGAGAGAGAGAGAGAGAGAGAGAGAGAGAATATTTTATGAAAAAAATTATTGATAATTATTCCGTATATAAAATATTGTCTGAGTGATCAAGTAGTATGACGTGTCGTGTTTCATTTTGTTCAACTATTTGTTTTTTTACCGAATCTCACAAATTGCATTTTAGATGTAATATAATTGTGACTGGTCGATTAATACCGAACGGCACGTTTATTATTTATTAAGAAGCAGTGTTTAGAGCGTGTTTATATTTATGATTTTGTTAAAATATTTTTAAGCGCCTTTTCACGAAATGTTTCAACAAACTTCCGTTCACAGTGACGAGTGTCCGAATTTAAACTGCACCATTTTTAACAACGATACAGTCTCAGTTTTAACACCCTCGGCCGAAAATCGATCGATTAGCGGCGTCAAGGTTTCACTGCTTTCGCACTGATCGATGCACACTATCGATTAAAGAACAGTCCATCCGTGTACTCCGGTTTCTCACTCGTTGATCCAAAGAAAGTGTGATGATCTACGGTGATCCTCGCAGAAGTCAGCGGCAGGAATAGAATCGATCACGATCAAAGCGTCGATGAGATGATTGTCCATTAAGAAATCGTAACTTGGCCTGTCAAAGGTGTCGAAATTTCAGACTCTGACGTTTGCGGAGAAGCCGTAGCTGCAGCTTCAATTTAATCGCATATAATTAGCAACATTTTTGTGCAACAGTTTATCTCGGAGAATATTAATATTAAAAAGTGCAACAGCTGTACAACCGTTGCCTTCGAGTTCAAATGACAGCGTTTTTTTCACTGGAAGAGCATCACATTCGATAACTTCGTTATTTCTAGTCAGTTTTTCTGAGAAAATCTCGAGATTGAGAAATTATCACTTTGTCGACGCGTGACGAGCTCCAATCACGTTCGTCACTCCAAATTGCCTCTTCGATCCTCCTCGCGAGAGTTAGATCTTCCCTTTCTTCTTCTCCTTCTCCTTCGTCGTTTCCGTCCTCTTCGGTGTAGCGGATGCGTCCGACGGGACTCCCATCAAGATTTACATGGTACCGCGCAGGTATCTCACTTCGGGTATTGATATCTCGATTGCTCCGTTGGTCCGACGTTGCTTAACATCACTCACACCAACGTACGAGGCACTTTTCGATGCACTGTTCGTCGTTCAACTCTCTGTTCTCACTTGTCGTCGTCGCCATTTTCATAGTTTTCATTATTTTCGTTTTTTCTTACACAATTTATCGCGCAAATATATTTTATAACCACCGTAAAACCGAAGTGTTTAATTTTTTTTTTACGTCCGTTTTTTTATTCGAAGGATCGATTTACCGTCGCGTATACGCGAATAGAGGATTATTTCTGGTTAGACGCGATAGTCGAAGATAATCATTATGTAACGCGGCGACAGTTTGAAAGGTCTCAATTCGCGTCAGCGTTCGCGAAAATATTCTTCGGTATGGACTTCGTCGGGTTACGTGTCGAGTGCCAAAGTGTCCGAAGCACCTATTCGCAGAGGATGTCACCGAACTAATGATCGTCTCTGGCGGTCGCTGTCACGTCTGGAGGTAATCCAAAAGTCGAAACCGCGTCCGTCCCATTTCGGAGCGCAGCTGATCTCGTCGGGCGCGCGCGAAAACCGCCAACCGCATGTCCCTCCGGCGTTCGTCCAAGTACGATACGTCAAAGTCCCGTCGCGTCGTCGTGTCGCGGACGTACGGTCGTGGATGTCGCGTGCGACGTATCGTCATCATCACCCGTCGCGGCGAAGGAACGATTTCCTCGCGGCTACGGAGTATCGTGCGTGCGTGCGTGTCGTGTGTTAAGTTCGGCGATGTCAAACTCACCTGCAGTATGTATCCTCGCGTGTAATCCTCGTGGGTCCAACCGAAGGCAGCTAGGATACGTGTCACTTGCGCGGGGGGCAACTGGTTGAACAATTGATCGAGCAAGATCTTAAGGCGTATCGGCAGTGCGCGCGAGCCGTAGAGTACGAGGGATGCGACGTCAAACGCGGCCGTCGGCTCGACAGTCTCTGAAGCCGGTGGCCTCTCCTCCTTCTCCGCGAGTTCGCCACCACCACCGGCACAACCACCTCCACCACCACCGCCGCCGTCGTTACGATCCCCACCGGAGGCACCGCCGCCACCACTACCACTGTCACTGCCACCACCACCACTACCGCCACCTCCGCCGCCACCGTCATCTCTACCACTGCCACCTCCCCCTCCTACACTACCAGTCGCGGGTGCCGTCATCGTCGTCGTCGTCGTCGTCGTCGTCGTTGTCGTCGTCGCCGCCGCCGTCGTTGTCGTCGTCGCCGTCGTCGTCGTCGTCGTCGTCGTCGTCACCGAAGCCGGGTGTTTTACCCTCCCTACAACGCTTTTGTCCTCCCTACCAGTGGAACGAGGGCCGGGGACGACATCCCCACTACCTGCTGTACCACCACCACCATTACCACCCAGCCGCTGCTGCTGTTGTTGTTGAGCATGCTGTTGCTGCTGCTGCTGCTGCTGCTGTTGCTGCTGCTGCTGCTGTTGGTGGATGCTTGACAGTCGCGCCAGCGCTGAAACACAAGCAAGTGGAAAAGAGAGAGGTCAGAAGAGACCTTCTTGCCGGTAGTGCACGCGTGCGTGCGTGCAAACGCATATGTGTGTGTATGTATGTGTGTGTGTATGTGTGTGTCGATTGGTAAATGTGGACAAACGTCCTCTGTCGTCCCTTCCTCTCGCACCGTGTCCCCACCCCATCCAGCCCCCCTCGCGTACCCCACCAGTGTCCCAAGCTCCGGGTACTCCCACCCCCGCATACGCTCTCGTCTTTCTCCGTTCGTGTCGTGTCTCCCTTTCTCGCGATTCGATTTCTTTCTCTCTCTCTCTCTCACACCTTCGTCCGATCGTCCCCTCGAGCGAACTCGGGTGTCCCCCTGTCCCCCACCGCCGGTCTGTCCTTCTCTCTCCGGTTCTGTCTCCGGTATCGTCGAGGCAACCTAGGGTCGCCGTGGCACCGAGGGTACTTACTTACCCCCATCCGTCCTCGCGACCGGACCTACCGTCCCCCACTCCCGATCGACCCTACTACTAGCACCGCCAGCGTCATTTCTACCACTACCATTGCTACTACCACTATCGTTTACTACTACCACACCAACGCTGCCGTCGTCAGTCCGATACCACCACTAGTGCCGTGCCACCACTATACGCCGAGTTATACGAGGACGACCGCGATGAGTCGCGCGGCGTTCTCCCCTCCATTCGGATTTTCTCATGAGACTCCGGCATCCATCAACCTGCTGCTGCCGCCGCCGTCGTACCGTCTCGACTCGTACGAGGACTATCCGCACGCTACCGGCGCGGCGCGGTAAGAAGAGAATAGTATTCTCGCAGGTATCCTCGCGACGCGATTTCGAATGTTCGATTTCGGAACGCGCTCCGGGACCACAAAGGTCCGTCGAATTTAATAAAGGAATCAATTACATGTGGCCTTTTCCCCTCGTCACTAGATTGCAATAATGAAAATTACATGTACGTTACGCAAATAAGTATATATACCGTTTCATCGTTGCTTAAGACGTGCATAATCACATGGAACTCAATTTGTTTCAAACTGTACGTCTGAGATTAAAGTGAGATGCATAATGCACTCCGTTACGCACACATGTACATACGATACTATCCTGAACTTAATACAGGCTACTTTGTAGTGCAGTTGTGCGGATAATCCGATTCAAGTTGCACTTTGATATTCGAGGAGAAAGTTGATGTTGCGAAGGTGGTGGACGGTCATAAGTAGTCCGATGCAAGGTGCGTTGTACAATGAACTCTTAGTTCGTAATTGTAAACGAATACACAGTAATACATATTCATTTAGATGGCCAAATAAAATGTATACACACACACACACACAGCATACACGTACACGCGTATAAAACTATAGAACTCTATTTTCATGTTAGTTATGTTACTATTACTGTTATGGGTATTTTGAGATTTTCGTATTTTAAAACAGTAATTACGTAGAAGAATCGTGTGTAACGGTTAATTAACTATTCCGCGAATGTTCATGTAACAATGGAAGTTCCTCGTTCAGGAATGACTTTAGAATCATGAGGAGTGCGCTCGATAGTACGTTTTGTACGAGATAAAGAAAACTCTAATTAAAGAAAAATACTAATTCAACGTAAAAATTTTTGTCCCGCGCGTTACTGCAAAAGGGAGTGCACGAGCGAGTGAACGAGAGAGAGAGAGAGAGAGAGACGCAGAAATTCGCGCAGAAACAACCGAGAGCGCGCCGTTCGATTCCAATAGAACCATTACATCGCGATACGGTTATTTATTGGTAGTCCGACTCTATTGAACTCACGATTCCTTGTGAGCGCACGGCGCTATCGAAAGTATGCGCGCGTGAACACCGCTGCATGGGATGCATTTTGTATTAACTATTCCTCCCCCCTCGTCGCGCACCCTCCTTAAATTAATAATCATAGTCCACAGTACGAACGTGGCGCGCGAGATCGGGCGGTTGATAAATCGCGGTATAATAAACGCCGGATAAACGTATGACAAATCGACGTATCGTATCGTCGTGAAATCGATATAAGTATCGCCGGAGATTTATTGTTACCTTGGGTGCAACGTTCCTTAATGAGGCAAAAGCGGATCATCGGCCGCTCGTCGCCTCGCATACAAGCGCTTCACGCGCTCACGGTATCGCGTTATGGCGATCGTGCTCGGGAATCATCGCGCGCTCCGCGTGCGCTCAGGAAAAAAAGGGGGGAAAAAAATAATAAAAACGTCGACGCTTTCTTGGACACGGTGTCGAACGTGGACGGCGCAGATTGTGTGCGCACGCTCGTCGTCATCGTCGTCGACATGGGCAACACCCATCCAATACCAACGGGGGGGACCTGCGGACGCTTTCCCTCTACAACCGTCACGCTTTTCGCACCTGACGATTACTATCTCGGGACACGAAAGTTTATGGATCTCCTTATAGCCTCGGCGAACTTAGCGCGGACTCGTAGATCGTATCGCGGATCCCAGCGACGGCGCGGCGATTGCGTTTCGCACACGACGAAAACGCTAATCGAACGTGTATCGGCGCGCTAATGCTTTTCTCCTGTCTGCCCTCCTCTTCCCGTCCCCCCTTCGTCAATCTGTGAGCTCCGCACTTGTCGGACGGGATGATCGAAAGTGTCAATCGCTGGTGCAATTGATATTTGGCGCACCGAATGAACGAAGCGAGATAAGAGATTAGAGTAACCCGAGTTACTTTTTCAGGAAGGATATTGCGATCGTTTGTTCTTCATCAGAGAATTGTGACACACGCACTTATACATTACTGGATTATTGTAAAAATTTGTTTATTCTTCGATTTGATTATCAACTCGAGTTGATAAATCCATTTTTTTTTAATACGAGAATTGGTCTATTAAATGTTAAATCTGTTATTTTACGGGAACAAGATCAAAATATATCAAATTAGACCAAAACTGGTGACGAGAGTAATTTTTTCAGTTTTTTTGTAAGGAGGTAAACAAGATTAATTTATCTAAAAGATTTATTATTTGAATTCTCAAGCAGATATTATGATCGCTTCAGATGATTAAGGATTAATAATGACTGAAAAAGTAGATTTTTTTTCCGAGACAAAGATTTAGGAGAGAATGAGAGGAGGAGGAGGAGGAGGACCGACAGATAATCTCTCATTGCTTACTCTATGGGAAAGTCGTCGCGGCCGGGATCCATTACGTGATTTCTTTCTGTGCGATCGATAAGATTTGAGGGGGCGGTGTTGTTCTCCGTGCGGCGCGACGATGGGCCTTTGCCAGCGTGATTGTCGTTATAGGTGCCACGAGGGGTTCCCCGCGAGCGGTCCTGACCCTCGCGGCTGGGCCCAGCGTGGGATCAATAAAAACCAAGGAGTCATCGCGATTGGGCGCCACTTGTCATTAATGACTATCCGGTTTTTCGATTTAATTAAACGGCGATGACGATCTTGCCACCTAAATGCCGCGGCCGGAGCTTTCGTTTCATTTAAAACGAAAGATCGCGACTTAGATGGGGATAAAGATCAGAGTAATGATCCTCCCGCTGGTCTAAATGCACTTTCGAAAATCGCTGACGATTGCCGATATCGATATGTCAGTTTTCGCGTTCGGCTTTAAATAAAATCATTAATTAGAGGAGCGGATCCGCATTTCAACGGTGTAATCGATAATCCGTATTTTGCGCGCACAAGATACCGCAGGAGCACCGGTGCCGCTGAATTACACATACATAACCACGCGGAGAAGCGTGGGCGGGATACATTGAATATAAAAACAAATCGCGTCAGTCGGTGGCGTACGAAATCGCATTTCCCGCGGCAGTGATAAACAAAACAGAATTATCTACGGACCGTCGCTATTTACCCGATCCTTGTTTTATTTTCCCTGACAGGCGCGCGTTGTTTTTTGCGTAATACCGGTGCACGCGGTCGAAGCCGGATTCGCGGGCAGGCAGGTGTATGTGCGTATGTGTGTGTGTGTGTGTGTGTTTTTGCATGTGTACGCGCGCGTGTCAACGAATTTTTCCGCGAGCACGTCCGCGTATCGAGGGGACGGTAATCCGATACCGAACGACGTCCCCGCGTGCGCTTGATTTGCGCGATATAAATGAAAATTAAACGGATCGCCGTTCGCTTTTGTTCGCGGTTAAATTAACGGATCCGAAAAATTTGCATCTTCGCGATCATCGCGTGTCATATCGAATACCGCGTATGCTACGTTATGTATTTTAATTCGTCGAGGATGAGAAAATATAATTTTTAAGGGAGATAATTTTTTTTTTTTTTCTGAAAGAGACAAAAGGTTTGACGACAAATGTGTGCCACAGCACACAGCGTTACATTATCTAATTACGAATGCATTAATTTCCGTTCTATCTCTTCAATTTTGTTCTTTTAGAGATTTCCAAGATAAAACTTGTGTTTTTTATTCGATTAATTTTCATATGACATCGAACGGGAGACCTTCCGATTCCAATCCAAATAACAGAGAGGAAAATCGCGCGAAATCAAGAAAAATCGCCCGAGGCAGTCTAATCCTATTTCCCGAAGCGACGCGCTGGACGAAGCCGACGAATTATCCGCCGTTATTTACCCGGTTTCTTGTTTTTTTCCCCACCCGCGCGTTACATTTCCCATTTTCCATAGTTTCGAATCTGAGAAGAAATTTTTTTTCTCAAAGAAGCTATACTTTTACAATCATTACACCAGTCGGTTTGAATGATACAATCAATCAAACCGATTTTACCTAACGACAAGATTGCCGTTTCCGCGCGATGGATCTACCAATATCACATCGTTGAGATACGCTCGCTCTTGAGTAAAATCTCTTCCCAGACAAACACGATTACACCGTCGATATGAATGCCTCCGGTATTTCCCCGGACTACTCTACTCGGGAGAGTCCGATGCCCTTTGACATTTTCGCGAACGGAAAGCACACTGCCGCGAGTTTATCGACAGTTTTTTTGTTAACGGATGTACATTCCGCGGTGTTTACGGGGGCCGGCTTTCGACCCTTTTCGAAAACCGAAAGCCTGACGGTCGGTCGATCCCGGGAGCACCCGGCCACGGAATGGAGATTTGAGTTTGTACGCGCGTGTGTACGTGTACACACACACACACACACACCACGCATACATATACATATATGCATATACATATATACATATATATAAAACTGCACACGAGGACGACCATGGTGGGATGTAATATCAATACGCCGCGGAAGCTGGATAGTCGCGTCTGATTTTCCGAGCGCATCGGCACGTGGATAATGTTTTAATGGAGTTTGCGGAGTGCGAGGAGAGCGAGAGCGCGAGCGAGAGGAAGAGAAAGGGAGAGAGAGAGAGATACTTGGCCGGGATGATAGAGGCCAAGGGTGAAGTCGGCACACGGTTTACATACCATTTACTCGCGCCCTGTAACCTTGTCGAACGCTTGTTTACAGTGTTGTACAAACGGCGTCGCCGGCGCATTCGCGATGCCGATCCCATTATGAGCTCTCTCGTCGTCGACAACAGTCGAATAATTTCCATTCCTCCGACTGACCCTCTCCCATCATCCATTGATTTCTTTTTAAAAATAACAGAAATTAATTTTTAACCTTTTCTTATCTTTCATCTTAATAGCGAATGATTATTTTCAATTCAAATATTTTAGACATTCAACATTGATTTCGAATATATTGTTAGAATATCTTATATATATTGGAATATATATAATACCATAAAACGTGTAATGAAATACTCGAATATCTTCTCTTTCGAAATGCCGGAGTTTGAGGGAACAGCACGCGATATGCGACTAGGAGCGACGTCGCGTTTCAAACTTGGGGCTCGCGGTCGAGTCCGTGCCAACGCTATTGTGATTTATGGCCGCGTTTATAATGACACTTTCAATCCGGCGCCGTTCGTCTCTTGGTGGCGGCCGGCCGAAGATTATAACGTCCGCGTAAAGTAAGCAAGAAGTCACTTATTACGTTGTTAGAGAAATTACACGGACGGAGCTTGCGTAATCTCCACACCGCGGACTTCCTTCGGTTATGTCAAACTGCTCCTCCCTCTTTAGGGATATCTATCTTTCCTCTATTCTCACTTACTTTCCGTACTCGTGAAGTCTGGGTGAGGAAAAGAGAGAAGGATAGATGCAAAGAGTGTTCCGACAGATTCGATAGAAATTCTCTCTCGTTCTATTTTTACGTCTAACGTGATCGGTTAGACAGATTTTGCGGCACCTAATCAGGATTGAGGAAGACATCAACGGGGACTTTGTTGTCTTAACAATCCGCCATTATTCGTGACTCGACGACTGACCTACTCCGAAGGCGTAATCGAATATCGGGTTTCGCTTACGCATCGACGGTCTCGACAAATTGCCTTTTCGTCCTCGCGTGAGACTTTATGTCTTCTGCCGCGCGCGGACGCCATTTCGCAACGGCTCGCTGAAACAAGACGTCGGTTATTACGTAAAAGTTGGCTCATCGTCAGCCCTGACACGATCCTCGCGCAACGGGGATCGATCGTGCTACCCGATCGCCGTTTTGCAGAAGGTTAACCAATACCGGCGCGCCGAAGGGACCCCCACGAAGGACCGCCGGACAGCCGGCCATCGTGTGCCCTGTCGCAATCGTTTCGCACGAACGTGTAAAAGACACCGGGCACGACAAGTGACCGTTGTGTCCCCTCCCCCCCTCCGCCCTCCCCGGGGACAGACAGATAAAGATCTACCAGGTGCCCGTGAAGAGGACGTTATCTCCTCCACGTTGTGTTTCGGTCATGTAAACCTACGTTGCGTGTTTCCTGCCAATCTCTCGCTTCGATTACACTCTTTTACTTCCTCCAATTTGTAAGTTTGCTTTCTTCGGATTGCAAAACATAAAACCTTTGCGTATTTTGTTACGCAATTGTACCACCTGTGCAGAATGAACTTAGGATATATTATAATCGGATCCGATTTCTAATATCGAAGCCGGCGTTTCGAAGGAATTCGTGCTTGGGGATTATCGCGCGCTGCCGCGCACCTGCTGCTGCCTCTCGACACTATCCGGATTGTGTTGCGGCGAGGCGGTCGCTCAGAAACGAAAAAAAAAAAAAGGAGCCGCTAATTATGAAAACTATCATTTGTTACCGAACGTGGAGCGGTCGTGTTCTCCGCATGGGGCACTCGACGGGCTTTTTCGGGCGTCGTTAGCTTTTTTTTCACGCTTTTTATGAACGCGTAATCGCCTTTTTATGAACTCTATTATTCAGCATGCGTGAGTCGGATCGTTCCGATGATGGATGCACGTTATCAGCGGCACCAGACACATTTAATAAAAATTATATTGACAGTTTTGTCTCTTCTCAACATTGCCTAATCGTTTCTACAATTTTCGTGCTCTCGAATAACTTTTAACACAGTTTCCTAAAGCGAAAGAGATTTTTCAACGACGAGTTAGAAAGGTTTCCCCTCTCTCGTTCTAAAGTGTCATTGATTGACGCATAAACATCGATCTTGAATCTTGGTTCCTAAAATATTTGCTTAACGACCTCGGTATAGGAATTTGGTTAGCGCTCCTTAAGCCTTGCGGGGACAATGTCGAGAAGACTCGCACGGGCGCCGATGACTAGCCGAAATTTGCATGGTTCACCCGGTTCGTTCCTCTTTTCACGCACCGTGGGTGAGCCTGCGACAGGTTTCCCATTCCTTTAGCCACGCTAGTGATACTTCACGCAAATCCTCCCTTCGTATATCCCCATAATGTTCCCTCGCGCGGGTCAATGTATCCTTGAGTGAGGCACGCAAATACGTGAAAAATACCTTTGTAAGAATAAAAATAAGACTCCAACTATCGTTCGAGTTTCTTACATCTAGATTTACTATGCGTTAGGCATAGATATTTAAGTATTTCAAATTTTATGCACTTTTGTCTAAGATTGTACGTCCGATACACCCTTAACTGAAGCTGAAAACGTTACACCCTACCATCGAGGGTGCTATCCCAGGGAAACGTTCCATCGGACTTGATCATTCGATCTCGGAAGATCGCTCGAAGGCATAAGCATGTCTAACCTCTGTGTTTTGAAATATGAACTGTATATGTAGCTAAACGATGAATTAGATGACGGGGACTGTTATTTGGAAATAAACTTTTATAAGAAAAACATTATTCTTAAAACAGCAGACTAGGTCATAATGTCCGATTCTGTGTATATGTGTATGTGTGTGTGTGTATGTTCAAAATTTTTTCAAATAATTTTATTAAATAACGTTTAGAGAAATATTGTGTCTAATAAGTAAAAATATGTTCCATTTTAATAGAAATGGAATTTTTTATTTTATGCTGATCAAATTGGAACTTTTATGATAGATGATGTTTCATAAAATTTGTTGTAAAAACATGAAGAAATAAAAAGATTTATAGAAAGAAAAAATTATAGTATCTGCGAAGAGAAATGTCCGCGCTGTGTTGTATACTTTGTATAGTTCAACTTAACGGATTCATTGTCCTTTTTTTTTTCATCTGTAATACCGATAATTCGATCAAACACTCCTGTACCCATAGGATTTTCGCATCGCTATTTTTTTCTTTTTTTTTTCCAAGCGCACATTGTTGATGCAACGAATCCGCGTGGTCTCTGTAGACCCAGCGCGATTACAATCGGTTTTTCGCGCCTCCACGTTTTTACGCAACGTTCGACGAATAACATGGTGATTTCCGGCTACTCCCGAGGACGATCGTTCGCGGAAAATTCGCAAAAAAAAAAAAAAAAAACGGTCAGTGCTGCCGACTTTCACTTCAGCGAGGGAAGGGCGGATTGGCCAGCGGCTCGCGAAATCCAGGGTTATTTTTGCACGTCGGCACGCTGCGCTACGAAGGGGTTAATTCTTTAATGGACGTGTAACGCGAGAGCGAGTGTGCGTGCGAATAATTTTTGTTCTTTCGAAGAATTTTCAAAGTACAGAAGAATATCAGCTGGCCATCGCGTTGCGATTTTTCCCGTAAAACGACGCATTTAATCAGTTGTCTTCAAGATCCTTCACACATCGATCGCAATATTATGAACAATGGCGATATTTTTACCTGTATGCTATACGCGATTACAATAATTAGTATTCCGTACTTCTATGGTCAAAGCGGCGAAGTTTGAGCGCCTCGGCTCGACTCGACGTCAGGTGTACGATTATCTCCTCGCGAATCACGGCCGGCCCGTTGCGCAAGGCGGTCGCAGCTTCGACACGAGCTGATCATTAATTTTACAGCCGGATTAAGCACGGAGCATCGTCGGAATAGAGAAATAAATCGGCGATAGTTTGCCCGAGCGCCATTGTTCTCGCGCCGTTCTCTCGTAAACCATGAGCCAGAGAGGGCGATTAATTGAAGACATTATACCGCGAGAGGCGGCAATATTGATGGCGGCATAAATAATCTAACACCGAGGAGATTCGGAGGAGACCTGATTTCGTCAAACGTTCGTCAATTTCGATCGCTCTAAAATTCAACGTCAGCGCAGTGTGTGTTCTCTCTCTCTCTCTCTCCCTCTCTTTCTCTCCGTTTTCTTCCCTGTTGTAAGAAAGCGGCGCTCGTTTTACGAATGAGAAAATCCACGCTCGAAAATCGCTTTGCGGTTTGGAAAGCGTGCCGACGATGAATCTTTAAAAAGAGAGGACGTTGCGGCAGCGCGGGAAAGACAATGCACCGCGTTGCGCCGCGCCGCACCGCGTCTGCCGATGCAGGTATATGATCCGGCCCCGCGGACTCTTATATATATCGGGACCCCTCTTTCTCATCGCCGGAAAGCCGACGATTAGGCCAGTTTTGAAACGTAATGTAGCCGCCGTCACGAGGCCATTTGTCTTGCCGCGCGTCGGTGGACGTCGCGCTGCGGGATATATATTCTGTCTCGAACTGGAGGAGCCGGATAGGAGATAAGCGGGAGAGAGAAAGGTAGAGAGGGTGGGAGAGATGGGACCTGCAAAATAATTGTTCGCTCGATGAGATGAGGGGCCTCAACACTCCGGGTCCTACGAGCGACCCAGGGCGACCCAATTCGACGTACTTTTGTGATCCAAATGGGATGAGTCAACGATTGATGCTTCGGCGCGGTGGCTCCTATCGACTTTGCCGCCTGTCGATGGCTTTTTCGATCTTTCGGCTCTACGGTCCCCGCGTCCCCCGAAATCATTCTTCTCTCGGAAGAAGTCGTCTCTGCTTTTTTATCGCGCCGAGTTGCGTTCTTTCAGCGAGTTCGGCAAATGGCATCTTTTTGTGATGAACGCGAACGAGGACCGCTTGCGTTTCGTGCGTTGCCAGACGCCTTTTCATCCTGTGACGAGCAAATTGGAAATCGTCCGACGTATATTTTGTTACACTCAAATGTCTCTTTATCTGTCCGGCGTTCAGTTTAAAATAATAATACAATAAGATTAAAACATTTTTAAACGTTATATGTTTGTAACTATTCCTAATAGACAATGGTAGATCCATTGCGCGCTGAAATTTTATTAAGTGTCATCGCAAACATTGTTAATAATTCATCGGATATCGGCGCACGCGGTTCAACAAGTGCGTTCGTATACACGGGCGCGTATGGAATTCATCGATTCATCACATATCAACGGTTTTTGCTCTTCCGGGGGCTTCCGCTTTCATCTCATTCTTCGCTCCGTTCGTTTTGCTCGCCGCTCTCCTCGCGATCGGTCGGTCTTTTTGCTTCGCGGGTTCGCCGTCCACTTCTTCTTCCTGCTCCTCGTCCTCGAAGAGAGAATCCCGTGAGACGCGAAGGATTAAAAACCACGGACTTGTATTACGGACACGCTTGTTTTCCGAAAAGCGAGCCAATCAACGGTGCGGACGACTTGACTCGGTCCGAGCCCCGTTTAAACGACACGAACAGGTTGAACGACGCACGACGCACACAAGGAGAACGCGAGGTACGTGTAAAGATAAATGTGAGATAAAAAAAAAAAATTAAGGAGGAACGGGCAGAGGACAAGGTTGTCTGACAAACGCGACAGACGTGTCCTGTCGTGCGAGTCCTACGTCGCGAGGTAGACCCACGAGGGTCCCCACAGGCTTTGATGTGACCGCCATCGGGTCCTCCCGCCTCCCCCGATGACGAATCAACCATGCGAGATGGCCGTTTGACATTTTCACTATGGGAGGGACGGGCCATAATAATAATAGGTTTAACTCTGTCCCGGTCAGATCACCGCGCGAGTTTTCGACCGCACGAAATTGTCTAAAGACCAACTTTCGTTTCGTCTACGTTTTGTCGATTCTTCCGGATCCACGGACCTCTGGTCCGATCGCACATGTTTATCCGGGCGATCGCTAAACGGATTCTCTTTCGCTGGTGTTCCTGAGCAGTGTTCCAAGAACAGGAGCCAATCGCTCGTAGAAAAATAAATTAGGTTGACTCGAATGCTTCGGCAGGTAATACGCCTGACCTTGTCGATCTCCTGTGTTTGCTGTCCGTTGCGACATCCCTTCGGAAAAATTCGGGGATGTAACCAGCGACTATGAGAGATCATAGTCTGAAATAATTTTCTTTGTGATCGATTATCGAAAGTTCGCTGGCGGAGTCTTAAAAGAATATCGGACTTGAGTCGATTTGAGTTGACTGTGCGTGAGAGAACTATAAGTAGGAGGCGAATGGACGCACTTAACATTGCGATAAGTAAATAAAATTTTGCCTTTCAGGTAGCCTCGACGACAAAGTAAAGTCGCCGTATAAGATCCCATTATTGCGGCCGTAACGAGAGAGACTCGCGTTCTCCCGTCAATCGTCAGGCCCCATGGCGCAAAAACGATAAGAGCCGCGCATCGATCGAGGCGGCGCGGCATCGGCAGGCGCGCGTGCGGCAATTAATATCTATTATAGCGGCGGAAGCGGGAGGAGCGGCGGTGTGATCATGCCGGGGAAGGACGAGAGGCGCGGATGACGTGCCGATGACGTCACTGCCGGTCAACTACAAGTATTTCGCATTAGCCGGCGTCCTGCCCCGCCTTCCGCGATCCCCGCTAATTAATTGGGTTAAAAAGACGTTAGAAGCGAATTGATCGGTCCATTCAAAGGCGAGCGCGGCGCGGCGCATCGACGAGATAAAGTTATTATTCGCTCGTATCAATTTCGTACGCCTGCGCGATCGCGTGCCGACGCGCTATTTCCGTCTTATCGTTTCAATTTGCTCTCGCGTAGACCGAGAGCCCGCGCGCTCATGGGAAAAACAGTCGGTTCGAGCTGCGGTTGTTTCCCGCAATAAGTTCCGTCTCCGTCCCTCGATCTCGATCTGTTTATTAGATCCCCGGTCCAGGGAAGTGGACGCAAACCGTCGTTCTCGCGCGTGCGAAGCTAAACGAGGGCCACGAGTCTCTCCAACAAGGATTTATGGAGCTTAACTGATGAACCGTTTAATTTTCGTTCCATTCAGTCAGGTTAAAAAGCAACAAACTAATTGTTACATTATAAATTTAAAGGCACATGCAGAATAAAAATAAAATATTCTACGAGATTTAATAAAGACATCCCTTTTACAGATCATTTCCCCTCGCATTGTAATAAAATCGCATATACATCCACCGATCATCCGTTTACTTCTCATTCTGGTCAATCAAACCTGGCAGCGAAACAAATTATGTAAAGCATGCACGAAATTACTTCGATAATCCGCGAAGATAAACTTTCGAATTACAAGGCACGTTCTGATATCTCCTTTGAGATCCTCTCGCGCGAGTAACGAGCTAACGAAATGGACAAAGGAATTAGCCGAATATTATATTCTTGTGGAAAATCGTCTGAATGCAAGGGAAAATAGTGCAGCACGATCAAGACCACGTGAAAGACCCCCCACATGTCTCGGATAATCGGGGCCTGCCGTTATGAATTTTGAAAAATATTGTAGCGCAAGAGGCCCTCGACAGCCTTTTGTTTGGCTGTCACCGAATACTCCGGCGATCCCTAGGGAGTCCTAGGGAAGATCGAATCACTTCGCGTAGTATGACCTTCTTTTATCTTTTGTCTCCGTGTCATCGTCCTGATGCGAAAACAGAGAAACATTCGGATCAATGACTCTTCTTCGTTTCATCGGTATATATATCTCTCTTAAGATTAATGTTCCAGTAATCGAATGTAGAATCAAGATTGTTGAAATTTTGTAAGGATTTACGATAAAGTGATCTAATATATAATTACTTAAAATATAAAATATTATTATTAACATACAAAAATATACAAACGTTTTTAATTATTACACAAATAAAAGCGTCCAAACATTAATGTCTAAATGTTCATAATCTAATATGCTTATTCTTAATACATTGTTCATAAATAAATACAAAAAATATTAGTGTCTTAACAAATGCATAATGTTTCTTAACAAATTTTAAACACATCTTCAAAATATAAACTGCGACCTAGTAGAATATATATGCATATTATCGTGAATTTTTACAAATATTCATTACAATATTCAATTACATGTGATTATAAATTAGTGAAGTTTTTAAAATCTTTGAACATCGAATTGTTCGAATTAATTGCAGTTAAATCGGGTCACAATTTTCGCCAAAGTTGTAACAAGTAATTTTTACATTATTCAATCAATAATCATATTTTTAATATTTGAAGAGTATCATTTACAATATTTTTTTCGGATTAAAACACGAGCGGGACAATTGAAAGGAATCTGCAGCGAACGGTCGACGATTTATTGGACATCGCCTCGATCGCCAGCCGGAAGAGAATAATTCGATGGCACCTCCGGCGACTCTTACCGCCCGGGGAGGAGTTTCGCAGGATGACGCGCGACTCGCTCGCGAGTTGCCGGGAGGACGGGCAGGGGGATATAGAGACCTTAAGGCACAATGCGACGCCTGTGGGTAGCCATTGACAGAAACGGCCGTGTCATCCCAGCCATGATACACCCCATTGTGCCTCCAAAGGACCTTCTGGAGACTGCATTATCGTTCCTATATCTTTTTATTAGACCGCTGGTCCTGATTTCTCTCCTTTCCTCCGACCCCTGTTTCTCGATGTACCGCGGAGAAGAGAAAGAGAGAGAGAGAGAGAGAGAGAGAGAGAGAGAGAGAGAGAGAGAGAGAGAGAGAGACGATGCTGCTGGATATACACTCGGCACCGCACCCATACACATGCCGCGATGCGTCAGCAAGAAATGGGAGCCGCATCTCCTCTCCCGGTCGAGACTTCCTTTCGAAACTCTGCGCAGACACCGCGAGAGCGTAATTAATTTCGTCGGCTCTCGAATGGCGAGAATAGGAATCGATATCGGAGATCACGGGGAAACGACGTTTTCAACTTCGAACACAATGGTCTCTCCTTCGACTGGAATAGATTACTCGAGGTAGATACAGAAATCGAATGATGAAACTGTGACATTCACAAGATAATTTTCATTCCACGTTTTACATGTATAATATAAATTTCTTGAAGAAAATTTAATTAAAACCATACAAAATGAATTATTTTTAGACAATAATAATTTACAATTTATATCTAACTTTGGGATTTTATTTATAATTTTACATGCCATATATATTCCGTATATTATATTTTAACATAAATCTTACATATAGATATGTGCGTCTTCTAGTATTATTAAAAAAATTTTTTGTATTATATGATACATAAAATTATGAATAGAAAACGTAAAACTCAGAATCGGGCTACACAGATTTAATGAACAATTCATATTTGCGGAAACGATTGAATATCTAATTTTTTAGTCGAAACTGTAACAAACATCTTTTGTGTGTCGGGTCTATAACTATAATATGAAGAGTATCATCGACCGCATCGATGCTCAGACGCGTGAAAATGGTATCAATGTGTTGGGGGGGGGGGGGGAAACACGAGGAACTCGTGCCGACGTTCATGTTGACCAGCGAAGGATCGATCGATCGATCGATCGAGCGATCGCTGAGCGACTTTTAACCGGAGCTTGGACTAAAGATAACGCGGCGCGCGGGCGCATCACCGCAAAGTTCCGCGCTGATGATGCAGCTCGCGGTCGCAATTACGGCGTAGAATCCAGCAATTACGGCGCGCCGTCGAGTGCAAAGGTGACACGCTAACGGCGGAGTGATTGATTTTAGCGAAAACGCGAATCAGGGGGCAATTTGTCAAACCGTCGACGTTCCATCTCTCGCAACACGCGGCCACGCAGCGTGAAGATACCGATCTCCTTCCTTCACGCGGGCGCGCGTGAACGCCGCTCTGCCTTCACGTCGACTCCCTTCGCCTTCTTCTTCTTCTCCGTCGATACCCGGCGTCGATACACCCGGTGCTGGGCCCGCCGGCGATGTTTCCCCCGCCTCCCCGCGCGATTTTCGAATGGACAATGCATTTCAACGGGACGCGGCGAAATCGCGCTCTTCTCTCTCTCTCTTTTTCTCTTTCTCTCTCTCTCTCGGGTGCGATTTCGCGCGTGGGAACGCGCGAGGAAAAAGGTCGAAAGACCGGATCTCGAAGACAACGTTCAAAGTATCTCCCTATCCGATGAATCGACAATACGCGAAAGGCGAGGAGAAAAAAATTGCGAGCGGGGATGAAGGGGCGGGAGAGGGAGGGGGACGCGTTTCCATAATCGTCGACGGGCCGCGCTGCCGGTTCGACCATTATCGGGCCGTCGCTGCAAGATAGAAAGGCTGATTTAGACGCGAAATCGCACCTATTGGCGTCATATCTCGCGCGTGTGCAAGGGAAACACCCTGCCCACACGCCGTGCGCGGCGCTTCGAATGCTCGCTCGGATTTCACGAGGCGAGGTGTGCCCCGTGAAAGAGGATCGTTCCCCTTTTCCAACGCAAGGTGAGAAAACGCGATTCGCAGCGGTGTTCGCGGCGAGTGTTTACGCAAGGCGCTCAGATTCTCAAGTCGCAAAAACGTGAAGGTGTTTTTCTTTTTTCATCACAAGGAGACTCACGATATCTCGTTACAAATCAAAAAATTACTCCTTTTCGCTTCCGTTAAATGATAAACGCAAGGTGAAAAAAGGCAACGATTTAATTGAGGAGAATTTTTATAAATACAAAAGTAAGAAATCACCTCATTTTATATTCCCTCGGAAAGTTTCCTCTCTCCGCGTTTCTGCCCCGACGCGCTCCGCGTTACACGGGGCTCTTGTAAATCGCGTTAATGAAATCTACGTCGGACCCGCCGACGTAATGAAAGCTCGCGTCGTTAATCGCGCCGCGTAACAAACGCTCGCGCGGCACGCATACGTCAGTCCGGGATCGTTATCCGGTCTCTCCCCGGTCGACCCGGTGTCAAGAAGTTAGTTCTCCCGATGGGGGCTGCCGAAAGAGAAAGGAACGAGGATACGAGGGTGGCTAACTCTCTCGTCGGTGTTTTTACACTACCGCCTATGCCTCCTGCGCCGGAACACCCCCCGTTGTCTCACCGGCGACCGATCTCGCTATCTCGGAGAGTTCCCGGGGTTCATTAAAAGACACGGCTATCTCTCACCGAAAGACCGGGCCGCGCTCGCCCGCGTGGGACTCTTGATTGGGTTTTACGATCCCGAGGCAGCTGCACCGCCAGTGATCCCGGCGTCCCGAGTTATTTTCGCGGGCAAGTCCTCGCGCGACAGGAGCGAAAGCGATCGTAAACGAGGCGCTTCTCGTTTCTCTTTGATCGACATCATGAAATTGCCGCATCTTACGTATTGATACAATTATTTGATGAACATTGGGATTGAAACGCGCGAAAATTTGACGTGCATCTACAATGTTGAATTTTTACTTCTTCGCTCTGCAATGTTCCTGCAGATTTGTCAGGAAGTCGTATGTTGAATCCTGCGATTAAGTCATTAAAGCAGATAAAATTCTTCCGTTTCGAAACGTGTATATTCTCTTTACGTATGCATATACCAAAAAATTCAATTAACAAAAATTTTACATGCCATTTATAACTCATGTTGCTACACAAAAAAAAACTTATCTTGGCAACATTTTTATTTTTGACATGTTAAAGATTGAAATAAAATTATATATAGTATTCAACAGACGTAATTCATTTACATGAAGAAATTTGATTTTATTTTAAAAAAATTAGAATTTTTAACACACTTTAATATAAAAATAAAACTATTTTTTGCTGAAACTTAAGCTTATCAAATTTTAAACAGATTAAATTACATTTACACAAAATAATCATTGTTCTATTTGCAAGCAAGAATATAATTTCTATTAAGTTAAATAGAATATAATTGTTTCTCATTTAATATTAATATTCAATACTTTTGTTTTGTTCGTATAAGCGATTTACCGAGGGACGTGTCACGGCGAAAACCAGAATACAATCGTGTCCCTTCTTCAGGAGAATTTATTCCCCGGATACGGGACAATCTGAGACGCGCGGCGAAAGAGGGAGGGGAATAATCCGATGACGAAGAGGTCGATTTTTAATGTATAACACGTAGTCGCGCTTGTCCTACGTGCCCCGTTAAGGGTGATAATTAATGGCGTACATCGTCGCGCGTATAAATATCGCATATATTATTACAGAGCGGAATATGCGGTCGGGACTCGACCGAAGTGTGGCGGTGTGTCACATTTGAATAACACGTCCGCAAACTAGTGCATAAATTTCTAATTACAAGGAAGAGAGAATACTCCGTCCGTTTACGCCGGCTCGCGACAACGGCGGGCCTAGTCGATGCTAAAGCCTTTACGATCGTATAAAACGTCGCACCGAGAAATATATGGCGCCCCCCGAAGAACTGATTTTCGCCGAGCGGCGAGCTCGTTCGCGGCGAAATTATGTGTCTCTCGAGAGGGACTTTCTAAATCGAAGAGGATAGTTAACGTCCCGATGCAGCCGATTTTTCAGTAACGCTTACGAACGAGACGTATATACTTTTTCCGACGAGTCTTGTAACAATGGGATAGCCGCGCGTTAAATAGAACGTGTCTATTACCACGTGTATTAGTATTGCTGGAATAACGGTGTCGCGCCGCGAAGGATCTACAACCGCGGGTCGTAAGATATCGGCGCTGACAGCGGTGGCGATAGCGGCGATAAGAGAATTTTCATCAAGATTAATTAAGGCCGAGACGCAGTTATTGTAATTACTCCGCGATCCGATCTCCCGGGTGTATCTAATTATCGAGCTTATAATCTCGGTTGATCACACACTCCGCGGAACAATGCGAAGCTGAGTATGATGTAAACGATCTTATTAGTATTCCCGGTGATCGCCGGCACCTGCGCAGCCGCGTGAATACGGCGCGATATAGAAAAAAAGAGACGAGGTAACGGGTGTATCAGTAATAATAGCGCCGGTGCATTGATAATTATATCGTCTAATGATATCCCTCTTTCCATTAACCATACGGCAAACAAAGAAGTGTTGCGGAGTGCCCGCGAGAAATTGTGCTCTCCAAATACATCATCGTTAAGTTAACCAACCTCTAACGCTATAATACGAACGAACAGGTTTTATTTGCTCGACGGCGGATTTATTTACCTAATTAAATCGAATTACGGAAATCTCTCTCTCGAGACTCAGTCACGATCGAGATTTTTAATAATGCTTTTAATAATATATCCTGATTTCTTGCGATAAACCTCCTCTAAAATGAAAAAGCAAGGATATTTCAGGGGCGAAGATATGTTTTTAATCGCTTAATATATGTGAATTGCGAGCCGTAACGTCCGCAGAATCGATTGCCGTTGCGATTGAATAAGAAAATATTTCTGCAATCCGGCCGTTAATTCGTTTCATTTATTAACGCAAATGTTTGTACAAGCCGCGCGAGTGTCAATTCCTCCGCGGTGCAACAGCATAAATAATATCGTGCATTTCCGTTTCATTACCCCGCGCTGACGGCGCGGGGGGGAAAAAAAAAGCGCGGAATTGATTTCGCAAAGTGGACAGGTAACGCCGGCCGCGCAGCGTGTAATCGCTTCATTTATTAATGCGCGCCTTTACTTTACGAGGGCGGGTTACACAACCCTATAAACAGCGTATCTTATGGGAGCCTAGAAAACCCCCGGTGACACTAAAATACATAGTTTACACCCGTAACCAATGTTTACGGTCTCTTTGATCGCAGCCGCCATTGATGTCTCTGTCATCCCAATTAGGACGCAATAAAATCTCTTCCCATTTTTTTGTCCGGACGCAGTTTTCAGGGTTGGACGTGTGACTGAAGATTTTTCGTCGGTACAACATCTTCCGCAAAGGGTCACGATACGAAACCCCTTGCTGTTGAGGGAAAAAAAAGGGCCCCCGACAGGACAATATAGTTATAATCAAATGGGTCACGTAATTGTGCCTCCGTCTCTTCGACATCTCGATTGGAGCGTTTTCTGAGTGCATTCCTATATAAACTCTGTTTCCTAAGATAAACTTGCCGAATTCTTTCAGCAAAAAACACGCCGGTTACGAGATTTGTCAGCCGTTTTATTTAAAAAAAATAAATAATCGGCACGTATTTTTACTTTAAAAACCAGATGTTTCCCCATCCAAAGTATCTTAGCAATACGCTGAGGCGTGTTTTCTGCAAAAGGCGAAGAGAAATACTACGCAGCAGTAAAAAACTGCGACGCACGACGCGTTTCGAAATAAGAAAATCTAATTGGGTGCACGTTAGATCGCAGAGATCGAATCTCGCTTAAATTCCCCGACAATTTAAAGTAGACACGCGATGGGGATTTTCACTTTCAAACGGAATGGCCCGGCGATCGTGGCGCGTGTTAATTGTATTATTAATTAAGGCGAGCCGCGAGCGTAAAGCGCGAGCGACCGATGCGCCGTAGCGCGCGCGTAATTAAACCTGTGCATTTCGCTCTCTCTTTCTCTCTCTCTCTCTCAGTCGTTGATCGCGGTTCGCATGCGCGCCACGATCGTTTCCTGTCATTCGTCGTTGCCGACGTGTTGCAGGTACGCCGACGTCGTCGTGCTATACGCAGTCATCGGTGATTTTCCGGCGATGGAACGGGAACGCGCAACACGGGGAACGAATCGCGGCTCACCGCGGGGGATCCCACGGAAAACAAGATCTCATCAAGATAGCTGGATGCTCGCACTCTGTTGCATCGACCTGACGTACTGGCCCCTGCAACTGCCATGCACCATTAACCGAGATCCAGCTAGAGGCACCTCGTACACAAAAAGAGAGAGAGGGAGAGAGGTAGAGAGAGAAAGAGGGGAAAAAATATGAAGAAAAGATACACAGGGGAGGGAGAGAAGATGTGGCTAGTCACGCTGTAGCGCACGTCGTGCGATCTTCCCTTCCTCTTTTTCCTTCTCTTACTATTCCACACGTCGTTTTCGTATAGCTGATCTCTTTGCGTCTCCTCCTCTCTGGGAAAAGACCGACGTTGATCCGTTGAAATGGAAAATCGTTTAGGTCGCCGCCGCCGAGAGAATGCACGAGCGATCTCGCGGAAGCGAACTCATTACGCGCACTTAACATCTCGCGTGCTTCCTAAAATCTCCGGCGTTTACAAGCATGCTATTGCGATGCCGGAGACTCTGTTTCCTTTGAGCTGTTTGACGATTAGTGGAGATACCTTTTTGACATGAAACTTCGTTACACGTAGCAATTGTTCGATCAGAATTACTCAATGAACAATTTCGTAGAAGGAAAATTAATCTAAATTTATCATTAACATTCCGTGCATGATAATTTTGTTCTGCAAATTTCTTTTCTTCGAAAAACTAAGGCGACTGTAATTGTAACGTCATACAGGAGTTTTTATAAATAAATATTCAAAATTCTAGAAATGTTAAAATATACATATATAAGACTTATTAAATAATTATTAATTTTTAATATTTATAAAAGTACTGAAGATTAACATTCTATATTTATCGGATTGAATAAAATTGCCTCAATTATCGAGCAGTCAAGATGCCATTTTCAAGCTTCCAAACAATAAAATTAGTTGAAAACTCGGGCTCAGACATTATTAGGCTATGAACAATAATAAAGATAATATATTAAGCACTATCCATGACCATTAAATATATTGTATTTAAAAAATGGTATATATTTTTTATAAATACTCTTATTCTTATAAATCTTGCAGATATACGCTTTTGTTAGACAGACTGTATATGCAATTTTCAGAATAACTTGTCTATATACGCGCGTAGCGTATAGCGGAGAATCAGTTATATTCTTTCTTCAAAATACATATTACACAACAAAGTATCGTACCGCGCGGTATTAATCACGCTTCTCATCGTTTGTTATCCGCGCGCAGAGATGCTTCCGTGTTTTCTCGGGACCTCTCCCTCCTCCGGAATCCAGCCCCGCGGTTCATAATAAATACCCTGTTCCCTTCTTTCTTTCCTCCTCACCTCCGAAGTCGCTAAAAGTTCGCGAAGTATCGTTTCCTCATAATCGCGAATGACGGATCGCAATATAACGAGGGTCAGTCGTATAAATTACAGCCCGGCAATCTCTCTTTCTCGCGTGTGTTACGTAGTAGTACCAGCGGTGGTCATACAGGTGGGAACGCATCGTCCCCCCCCCTCCCCCTCGTGCGCGCACTCCTAGTGGGAAAAGAAGAACGAGGGTGAGAAAAAAAAACGCAATAAAGGGAGAAGAGGAGGGGGTATTTGTATACCCGGCCCCCGGTGTATCAGCGTATCCGTCCGCGTGTCGATTCGCTTTAATTTGAGACGGGCGTCAAAATCCGAGCCGATGATAGTGAGCCGCGGACTCGAAATGGATGGTTTTCATGGGGCCCCGACGATGGTACCCAGAAGAGAGAACGGGCCGCGCGGCCAGCCAGGCGAGAGCGGCTCGGCGATGTTATCTGGTCCGGTGGGAGGCATCTGCCGATATGTATACAATGCCATAGGTCCGTCGAGATTATTACAGCCTTGACAAATTGCCGCGGTGAAGGCCGACCCTGGTAATTACGGGGCGCAGAGAGACGCGGATCTAAGAACCAAGACCGCGCGCGTATGTGTACGTGTGTATGTGTATCATTATCGCTGTATACACACACATACACCGACCGCGATATCGGCCACGCGGTGCGCGATCGGTATACGTCCTGTCTCTGATTGGCAGACCCGATGCTATTATTGGGAAAGATTTTTCACCTCTCACGACGCATCGCGGCGCGCGCTCGCCGACGGCGGCCGCCGTATTTATTTTATGAGCGACAGCGCATCCAATGCAAGTACGTTAATTGATTTTGTTTTCACTTGGGGTAAACTTTTTTTTTTGTGAGGAACTTAACAATTTATTGCAGTGAGAGTCGAACTCCACTGGTGGCCAAAGATAAAAACGGAATAGTCTCATACTCCGATTTTGTCTTATTGCAAAGGTCGAAAAGCAGAGTCGATGCAATCGATTACAAATACAATTATAAGAATAAGAAATATTATGGATTTTTTAATCATTATGTTTGTGTACTAGAAAAAAAAGTTCGGTAATAATAATAAAGCTTTAGTAAAACAATTTTAATTAAATGTTTGATTAATATAATAAAATATTTAGTAACTTTAGTAACCAAATGCTTACTAAATATTATGTTGTAAATTGACCAAAATTTCGCAATAATTGTACCAAGATGATACATCGTAACGTCTATAGTTTTATCAGAATAATATTTCGAAATTAATTGCGCAAACAATTATCAATAATTCACAAGGCTTGATTATTATTATCAAATTCTTCTTTCAGTGTATCATATAAGTCATTCGCTCGTTTAGTTAAATATAATTTATCAATATCTCACTTGTTAACTTAGGTTACAGTAGGTACTTGGCGTCGGCTTCGGTTCAGTATTTACTCAGCACCGCGTATTGACGGACGCGCGATATTCGCTCGTAAATCGTTATGAAAGAACAAGAAGCAGCGCCGTGAGTGATCGACGAAGCGTTTCGAGGCGGGGGTGTTGTTCGGCGTCAGATCGGCGCTTGGTACCCGCCGAGGGGGTCCAAGGGCGGCGCGGCAAGGCGGCGCAGAATTATTGCTCGCAGTGCCTTCGTAGACCTTTCTCGACGTTCATCTCATACTCGAACGTGTACGTGATCTCGTAGGACGATGGCTACCAGACTTGAATCCCGGTACGGTCGTGATTACGCTGGATATATCACCGCCGGTCGCTGCGGGGTTCACGTTCTACGTTTTATTTCTATCGGACGATGTAAATATGCGACGTAAGATATGCGCGGGCAGTGAAAGAGAGGTCCAAGGGAGAAAGGGAAAAAGAGAAATGAAATTAATGCATCGGGGTTAATGAAGGGTCAGGAGGATCATCAGTTATTGATGGAAACGGAACTGTTAGATCACCTAGACAAGAAAGCGGAGTATCCTGGAATCGTTACGCCGCATTTTACTTCGGCGTAATTGGATGATAAGTGATATCTATTAATATTACATAAATAATAAAGGCCAGCCGTTGAATGACAAGTCCTAAAGAAATAAGAGTCATATTAAATATATAACAAGTTTCTATCGCTAAAAACATGGAACAATTAGATTTTTTATTTTTTATAACGACGGAGCGATTAATTTGTTTCCACAGCAATTGTACGACATGTATATTATTTCAATACTATTTTTTTAACACCATTTTTTTCTTTTTTCTCGAAAAGTTCTGACAGTTTCACGATTTGGCCAAAGTCGAGGCACACAAGTTTTCCAAAGACATTATTGCTGGTAACTCCACGGGTCTCCTGACGACGATTCGGCTGATGGCGGTTGGCCGATCGCGAAAAAGAGAGCACGAAGGAGTGTAATTACGAGCGTCCGCCCCGAAAATGCGCGGACGTCCGCAGACGAGCCAGCCAACCCAGCTAGTCAGAGCCCGGGGCATTAATATTTTCCCCGGTCTTTTCTCAGACGGTATCTCCAGCGACGACCTCGGCCCATTAGCCCACCTAATTTATGCATCATCAGCGCAACCCTTTCCCCTTCCTGCATCCATCTTTTCGACTGAAAAGTTTCTAAAGATTCTACCTCCCTTTCTCCCTCCTACCGTCTTTCTGTCCCTTTCTTTCCCTCCCCCCTTTCCTCCCGCTGTACAGCGGTATGGCTCGCGTCTTAATTATGAGGAAAAAGGGGTTCCGCGTGCCGCCTTTTCAGCGCGGAAAACTCTTTCCCTCCCCCTCCCTCCTCCACACGCCCTCGCCGTCTCTCTTTACGACGTATAATAACAAAGAGCCCAATAAACGGTAGGTACCTGTCTGCTGGATTACCGGGTCGGGCACAAAGGGCGCTATAAATTCATAAACGTGTCGTGGGACTTCTATCTACGAGTTTCAATCCCTCCCGAGAACGCCGCGAGTTGTGACAATAATACAATAAAACGTTCTCGTGTCCTTAGTCTGCGTCTCACAAGACCGCTTCGGTTTCAAAGATCATTTTCAAGTTAGTATCATTCGATACAGTCTCTTTGACTAACATAAATGTTTGAGATATCTAAAAGATACTACTCTGGTCCCTTTTGCTAGCTTGTGATTCCAAGTGTAAAGAGAAAGAGCAAGGCTTATTAATATGCATTATACATGGTGTTAATGCACATTATTGCTTCTGGCTCTGAAATATTACGTATCTTGCAATCTTTTAACTTTTGTAACTTTTATTCGTTCATATTACTTGAAACGTGCATTTAAAAAAATCAGAAAATTATAGTATAAATAATATAAATAGTATAATAAATATATGAAAGATTGACATAAGTCAATCCGGCGTTTAATTTCTTTGTTATCATCGATGCTTTTGATATATTCAAAAAATATAAAGAAATAAATTTTAATTAATCAAGAATACAGAATTTAATACATCCCGTCATTGCTCTTCTTTATAATAATTTTAATAGAACGAATATTTGTTTTTTTTTTCAATCAAGATTTGATTTTAATGTTACAACAAATCGTTTGTAAAATTTCTCGTTAGCGTACGCTAGACATTCTGTCAACTTTCTCGCGGGATTATTCAGGATCGATAACGAGTGGGCGTCTTAATTTCTCGTTCTAGGAATAGCGCGTCGCAATGGTTTATCCTATCTACTTGGATGGCGCGTGGAGGTCGAAGGACGTCGCGGATTGGTGGATCCAGGACAGTAGCCAGGTGCGTTCCTTGTTGCCCGTGACGTCATTAATCCACCCATCGTTTTTCAAGGGAGCGCGAGGGCATTGTGTAACTGGCGGGGGATGCGACGCAGCTGTTAACAAGGACGGGTTTGCCAACCTCCATGCTCTATGTATACACGTACATAGGTATGTATGTGTGCACGTGTATACAAATATCCTTACGAGGGATTCCACGCCCGGTGGAGAGAAATGGCGGATCCTGATTCTTGATATTAAAGTCCCTGCCTCTCCGTCCGTCCGTCTGTCCGTTCGCTCTCCTAACGAAAGCGTTTCGTGATTGTTTCCTTCAGGCCGTGGCCTGTGTGTTAGTCGTGTACGTGAAAACAGTCGACACACGTCTCCCTCACGTTCGGAAGACCTCGCTACAATTCTCCGAAGATGAGAACAGTCGCCCGGTCAGATAATAACAGGGCAGATGTCACGTTCCAAAATGAATCTCAGATTTTTAAGGATTTATATAACTTCGAATTTACAATTGTTTGTACGATATCGCAATCGATGCGCTAATGATAGGCTGTGAAATTATACTGAGCGATATCTTGTTTCTTATTTGTTTTGTTATCAGCGCACATTACTAGTGCTGTGAAAAAAATAAAGAATCATTTTTAATAAATAATGTTTATGTAATTATATTCAAAATGTTGATATTCTTCCAAGATTTCTTTTACAATTGTTAATTGCAAAATTTAATTAGTTTATATGTTAGTAAAAACATTATTTAATAACAGCAAATAAAAATTTCGCTAACATACATTCATATAGACACTTACCCTTTACAAAATACCGTAATGTACACATCATTCAATCGTATTACTCGAAAGAAGTAACCGGTGGTTATTAGAGAGTTCATTAAAGCCCCAATTAACTGCGAGCGTAGCAGATCGTGGACGTCGCGCTACTTCAATAAATGTCGCGGAAACAATGACGGCCGAATCGTTGGCCGTAAACGTCGCGCTGATTTACAATCGATAAATCCCATCGTGCGGCTTCAATTTCTTGCCGTACTCTCTCGACGAGACCTGTCCATTTTGGAACCGTTCGACCGAGCCGGAGGATATTGGATGTAACGCCATCGTGACAGCATCAGGGGACGTTGCAAAAGCAAATAGGCAAGTGGAGGAGGAGAGGGAAAGTAGAGGAATAGAACGAGAGAGAGAGAGAGAGAGAGAGAGAGAGAGAGAGAGAGAAGGGAAGGAGGAGGGGGAAAGAAATATTGAACGGGGATGGTTTAGAGACGAGGTTTAGAGACGAGACTTGCCCTAATGAAAGAGAGTTGAGCTCCCACTCAGCTAGTTCTCATCTGTCCGGTTTCCCATGCGAAATAAAATATCGCTAATCACTCGTACGCGGGGCGGTAAGTACCTTCCGCAGGACGTGCACGCGTGCATCTGTGTACTTAGCGCCCTTTCCAAGCTTACTCCCGTCCCTCGCCCTTCCTCCGGATCATCCCCCCACGTGATCGTGCGCACGTCCTACGATGATGGCGATTTTGGCCATTCTTCTGGCCCGATGATGACTAAAACGGAATGCCTCTTTGTTCGATGGGCGACGAATCCCGCGGGCGGAACGTTAAGCAAGCTGTACAAGAGATTTGAGGCTGTCCTATCGATGCAGAAATTTGATTAAAAAACAATATTATTGTTTGTTTAAATTCTTTTTAACAATATGTCATTTATTCGTATATTTGTAGTATTTTATTTTTATCAGCTGATGTTCGATACGAAAAATTTAACAGCATTCGCCACGTGTTAGAAAACTATTTTCACAGATTGGAAATAAATTCTTCTACCGCTTCATTTATGGATATGGTGAACAAAACAGAAGGTCGTCAGGTAAAGAATGCCACCGTACTCGCACGCGTTCGCAAAAAAAGGGCGAAGGACAGGGAATGTGGCAGCACGTATGATGGCCGCTTTCCTGTCGGCTGAATAAAAAATTCAGTTTTAAAGCGACCGGGACAACCCTTTGTTAAGGGGGACAGAAGGGCGCCCGTACAGACGAGAGGGCACACACAATGCGTGGGGCGTGTGTCTCTTGGTGTGTGCCCTATTTACACAGCGACAGCCTCCGAGTATGAGACAGGAGAGGGCCAATGTGTCGCGTTCTCTCTCTCTCTCTCTCTTGCTCTGCTCTTTTTTACCCTCCCTTTCTCTCTTTCTCTCTCTTTCTCGTTTTCGCTTGCATATTTTGTGTCTCTTTCTCGCTTTCACCCCTCGAATATTGGTGTGGACAAGCCCCCGATGCATTGTGGGACCCTTCGGGCGATCCCAGCCAATCGGGGCATCGCATGACGATTTTATTATGAAAAAGCGAAACGTTAGGGTGGATCGAACCCCTTTGCAATCTGCTGAGGGGCGAGACGCGGGCGACGGGACGGGCGACACGTCCGCTTGCGTGTCCCGAATGTTTACCGTCGTTGGTTAAATGCTTGTCGGAATTTAAAAAAAAAAAAAAAAGGGGAAAAATAAAAGATGAAAAGACAAAGACGCCAAGAAGAAAAGCGGAAGAGCGAAAAAGGGTGATCTCGTCGGCAACGTCGGCGATGTCGTGTCGACCGTAGGGGGAGAACATTGAGGGATCCGCTTAGTCGAGTTAGAGATCGTTCCTCATGCTCGTGGAACGAGGGTTGGACAGTCGCCCTCTTCGAGAGAGGACGAGCTCCTCGTTTTTCCCATCGTGACGGCCTCGAGAGCCCTTAATTTCCTCGTCGTTTTCGCGTGCGACACGAGCGTTAAGCCGACTGGAAATGAAAAGCGCGCCGTGGATCCGTGCTATGGCGACTTGACAGCCAGAACAGCCGAGCCAACGAGTCAGCCTGCTGCTAGTCGGCGATACTTTACTGTGAATTATTCAAGGGTTCACAGGCGAAACCGACCGTGTATGAGATGTCGTGCACGAGACAAGAGACCGAGTCGCGAGCAGAAATTGCGCCACGCCAAAACTTCGCTCCCCGCGTAATAAGTAAAGTAATCGAAATTGGACATCGTTGAGTTCGCGTGCATTTAATCGTAAACGTTTCATCCCATAAAGATTTGCAAAAATTCATGCGGCAGAAAAATAATTTTGAAGTCACGTATTCTCGATTGTAAGTATAATTCGTACACGGAAAGAATAATTTGGCCGAAAAATTTATCTAGATGTAGATTCGAAAATAATTTTGTTTATCATCAAGATATTTATGTGGCATGTTCGAAATGGTTGCTCAAATGTCAAAATTTTTGTAGAGAATTGTCTGCAGAGAATCTCGCTGCTGAGTATAATTTTTCTATTAATTTAATATTTCTAGCTTATATAAACCGCGCCAACAATGTTGTCAATCTTGAAACACTAGGTAGATTTCGATGCTCAGAAGCATCTTTAAGATCCCTCCCATTCCCGAAAAAAAACTCCAAATTTATTCCGAAAAATAATACCTCAGCCAGAATTCAAATTTTTGTAGATTGCTTATCATACTTGAACGTTCTACATAATTACTTTGATGATCTAACAAAATTATTTTCCAGCCAAATTTATCTGATTAAATTTTTTAATATTTCAATAAAATCTTAAATTGTGCATTTTTTGTCGGAGGTTATTGTTATAATATATTTATAGAACATAACGACATTCTATGTATTCACAAAATAAATTTCTAACGCACGAACATTACTTGTATTACTTTCAACGTAACTTTCTCTGGTTGAATATCAATGTCCACATCTGTCTATAATAACGTGGTAACGTAAATAACACGTCATTCATGTACGGTGTACATTACATAAGAATCTGTTTTTCAGATTCTGAAAAACAGATTCTTATATAATATAATTCTTATCTATTCTAGAAAAAAAATTTTTTTAGCAATGATGAGAAATCAAATTTCGACATAAACTACCAATTATCAAACTCTTTGTGAATGGAAATGATTCGCATTAATGTCGACATTAAAGTTGCCATCAATCAATGTCAGAAATATAAAAAAAAATAAGTACATTCTTCACATCTATACCTCATTATATATTAAAAAGAGATTATAAAAATGTTTGCATCAAAAATTAAAAACGTACAAGGAATAAAGTGATATAAATAAAGCGGTGTAAATAAATATTCAACTTACTACCATTCCCTCGTACCTTTTCATATTCAAAGCTAGATGAGTTGTAAATGTATTAAAATATGGGTTAAGGTCCACATAAATTTGGGAGACCCTAGCATAGATAATTGTTCTTTCGTTTTTCAGCGTTAAAGGCAACTTTCGAGTGCGGCGGCGAATATGGTTATACACTCGTGATCGTGTGATAGAAAGACGGATATCTTTTTTTTTTCGGGGTTCCTATCTACGAGCACCTGCTCGATAGAGCGATGATAGATAACGCTTCTTCGGCGAGGTTGCTCTTTGCTCGCCGTGCTCCCGTACCGGTCTGTCCCCCGGGACCGGAAGCAATACCCATAGTAATAAAAGTAACGACCGAGACCGAGTCGTGGCCACGTGTCATCTTTCCGGGGACGACCGGCAACAATTTGACGACCATTGCGCACCGACGCGACGCGTCATCGGCCGGCTTGGCGCTCAACCTCCGTGGCCGGAAGCTAGATCGTGACCGTCACTCCACAGTGCATTGGTAGGGGTTTCGGCGGCGCGCGCGCACACACACAGGGTGAATACACCGAATGATTATCGGTAAATGACAGAAACCGCAGATCGCCTGTCGTCGCCGTAACGTCAGTCGCGTGCTGGCCGCAGCACACTCAAAAGCTACCATATGTCAGCCGTCCGAATTAAAGCTGGCGACCCGGATGAACCGTCGTTCCTCGTGCTCGAGCACACCGACTCTTTCGACAGGTCCGAACTTCATTTCAATCATTAATCGCTAGTTTTTTTTTTTCGACCCGTCAGGAAGATAGATAGATAGAAAAAAAGAGGACAAAACTTGAACACTTTGGATGCTCTTTGATGAAGTGTAAGATCTATTAAGCGAATCACATAACTTGACAACACCCTGGTTATTTTCATATAAAAGAAAAGCTGATTTGACAAGCTTGGAAAATACAATCGTTTAAAATGTGCTACACTGAGACATAAATATTATAAAATTACAAGGTTATATCCTTTTAAAAGAGAGAATTGTGGAAAAACAAATATGGATTCAATTTTACCGGTTGAAACGGATGTGACAGTCACAGCGGCGGATTGGACAAGTTTTATCGAACGCGTGGTTTAACTTTCGCATTCGATACGCGAAGGGCAAAATAGTCAGAGTCACTTCTATTTTTTTTATTTGTGTAATACAGCATCCTCCTGTTTGTTCCGATCAAATGTTGGACGCTGCTGCGAATCGCAATCAGCTGCGGATATTACGGCTACCGTCAATATTAGTATCTGCTAAAACGCTAAAATTTGAGCGAAATAAATTTGCAAACGGGATAATGAGATTCACTGTATCCTGTAAAATGTACTGTAAATATACCGGGTTATGTAAATGCGCGTCCTGTAAAAGGCCATTAAAACTGTTAATTATCCCATTATATCTCTAGACCAGTGTGCGCATAAAATATAGACATTTACGTACGCCGCGCGACATCTGCCCGGCTTCCGAACGCAAGATCGAAAACTCCGTAGCGGACAACCTGTCCGCTTTTTACAGGGGTAAGCGGAGAAAAAGGACGGAAGGTGGAGGCAGATATAATTAGGTTTGTCCGAATAATTGGTCTTAGGAGCCACGGGGCCATAACCTGGGGCCTCTCCGCTGCGCAACGGTCCCGCCGGTAATTTGTCCAAAATGCCTTCCTCGCCTTCCCGGATCTTCCTCCGTCCTTTTCTCTGACCCCCGTCACGACACCATAATGAAAACGGCGAAGTGTGGAATTGGCGGGCAATTTTCAGAAGTTCCGCCCGATCTGTAATTTTCGAAAAACTGTCCACCTGTTCCTCGCCCGTGACGTTACGAAACACGGGGGACACGGTTCGCGGAATAGTGCGCGCCTGACCGCATAGAGATCATCTGCAATTTGCCGAAACGTCCGATTTATGCTAATTTCGGACGCTTGCAAACTGATCGACGTCGTTTCCAGGAAAATAACATTTTCGCGAGAAAAAAGAATCGCAAGAGAAATACAAATTGATATTCTAATATCGTACTAGTAAATGTCAGTACACAATTTTTATCATATCTAACACTTACGTTTAATAAAAATATTCTGTAGATAAACTAAGAGGAGAAACTAATTCTGTAGATTACCTAAAAATCGTGTTTTCAAAACAATTACTTTCGCATCGACTATAACAGCGGCGCAACTCTTGTATTTCTGTTTTTGAATATCGCAAATCGATACATCTACAATTTCGTAAGCTTCTGAAAAATATCCCAAGAAAAATCAAGTCATTTTCGAGATTTGAAATTTTCACTCGCAGAGAGAAAGAGGGGGAGGGGGAGAGAGAGAGAGAGAGAGATAATTCATTATACGCGTCGCTATCGCCACGGTGCATCTTCCGCGCGTAATGTAACGCAACGCGTGACGCGTACCGGCTCGGACGGGGCATAGGTAATTTTAGCGAACATCGTTAATCGACATTAGTTCACGGTGTGACCGCCGGTAATAGCCGGTTAGACCGATATCAATTTACGACACACGCACTGGCCACGGCGCGCCAGGCCAGGCCGCGAGTTTAACGACCGTTGCCCGATACAAGACAGTTTCCGCCCACGGCGGCGCGGCGCGGCGGCATAAACCGATCGCCGGGGAACCTGTCGTTTCCTAGGCGGCTAATTGTGTGCGGAATTGCATTCCGCCAGCCGGCGACGGTGCACCGATGCCATCGCAGGCCGCGCGCGCGGCCACGACACATCGTTAATTCGTTTACAACTTCCACCGCGGACGCATACGTGCGAGCCTCGCTAACATATCGGAACAAACGGACAGACGCTTAATGAGTTTTGTTGCGCGGGGCAAGGGGGGTGGGGAAGAGCGGAAGAGGGGAAAATGGGGCCTCGGATACGTATAACCGAGTCATTCGTGATCGCTAATAGGAAACCGTACCGGAGGAGAAGGTACCGGACGGCGCGCGGAGAACGAAATTAACGGAAGTCTCCGCGCGGAATCGCCTCCGCGACGCCTCCCGGAAGACACGTCGACGCTGTTTCGGTTGGTCACGATAACTGCGCTCTCTCTCTCTCTCTCTCTCTCTTTCTCCCCACTCTCTCTCCTGGGGCTCCGTCTAGCGATCGATCGATCTCCTTTCTCGTTCCCGCGAATAAAGACGCACGAACGCGGTCCGAGCGGCGCGTTGGCACGTATCACGCGTCAACTTGTCACCTCGTTACATTCGCGGCGCGAGTGCCGTCGTTGAGCGAGAAATCAGCGACGACGTTCGTTATCTCGATTCGAGCTTGCGCCGTACTGTCGAGTCGCCGGGCTGACACGCAAATTGCCATTCTTAGATTTACGTGCACATCACGCGCGCGCTTTTTACATCTGTAAGATTTTTAAGGTGAAAAGGTCGAGGATGCCCCGGGTTAACGACGCGGCTCCAATTTTGACTAACCATTAAAGTTTCCTCGAGGTGAAAGAATTTCGTATACACACCACGAATAGCTTGATGGGTATATTACTAAATTCACCCATGCAGATTCACGGATGATTACATTTGTCGAGCTTTCTAGTCTGGCACCTACGCGGAATCTCGTATATCTTTGGCCGAACATTTTAATAGTATTTCGTATGAAGGATTCGATCTCGACCTCGAGATCTCTTTTCCCTTGACCATATGGGATTATATATAGCATATTATAATTCGTCGTCCGAACGAAAGGTACCACAGCTTTCCTGGGAGCGCGGTGAAATGCGAGCGGCGAGAACGAAGAAACGGGGCCGGGACGAAATAATAAAATTCGCCGTGCGTCGTTCGCGATCACGGTGGTCGGGCTATTCGGCGTGTCACCTGCCGCTCGTGAGGAGTAACGTTCTCCAAACGGCATGGACGAAATACGAGGAAGCGTTCCTGCGAGATCGCGTCTCCCGCGAGAGCGCCGCCCATGTGCTCCCTCGAGTGTGCTCCGTCTCCTTTTTCGACTTTCCTTTCTCTCTCCCTCTCTCTCTCTCTCTCTCTCTCTCTCATTCTATACCTGACGAAGAGAAGTCACACCAACAACCGGAGATTTCGTACGAGTTACGAGCCGCGGCCTCCTCGCCCTGAATCCTGCCACACAATACAAAGGGAAACGGTCGTGACGACTGTCGACGTGTACGTCATATCGATCCCCAAATTTCGAACGTAAGGTAGCCCGCGTATAATTAAAAAGTTTTCCAGAATTGATACGCGGAATCGAATATCGCGGCAGTATATTCACACGAGAGAGGGAAGGCAGGGGAGAATGAAATATTTTTATCCACCCCGGACAAATTTCGCATCGCGCGGCGCTCTCATTCCGCTAATTGTATTCCGACGAGCTCGCGGATGCCCGGGGTACGCACATACGCGGCGCACGTAACGACCCGCGGAGTACGTAACGTTAAGTAGATGCCGGGGCCGGCTGCGGGACGGTTAATAACGGTGAGAAGGGATTTAATATGCGCGCGGTAGGCGTGCACACGCGTACTCGAGCAATCAATCAGGGAAAAGAGAGAGAGAGAGAAAGAGAGAGAACCTGCGTGGCAGAGATGCTACGAAGCGTACGACTTCCGCCCAATGTCGCGTTGGGGCGCACGTTGGTACGACAATGCGCGTATCACTGTATCGTCCGTGTGTCCTCGTCGTTGTTTTCCACGGAATAAATTTACGGCAGGAACGTTCATTGTCAATCGCCGCGTCTCGTACTGCGCCTCGCGTACGTACGTACATACATCAGCCGCGAGTGCGGCAACACGGATGCTGCGGCAGCCTGTCGTTAAGTCTCAGCACTTCTCCGACATAAATCTCACGTGCGCGTATTCCCTGTGCACGGTCGTGAGTCTCGCTACCATGCTGCTCCCCGGATGCCAAGTATCCGTCCAGGCTGACGAAGACATAGACGGGTCAGCGTTAGAATCGAAATTCTAGTCAGCGTGTAAGGAATTGCTTTTCTTGAATTAACTCCTATTTTTTTAGATTTTTTCCGGTGACATAGATTTAAAAAAAAATAATGTATATTTATAATACTGATCTATTTTTATTATCTTGATTGTTCAATGGCTTAATTCTTAGATTCTTATTAAAAGGAAATAAAGGGTAAATTAAATTAATTTTTACCAAACTTGAAATTAATCTACACGAGTGAAAATCGATAATTAAAGTTTGTTACGCGTTCGGCAAAAATTCCCGCGCTCTCTACGTATATCAGTGAGATGACCGACGATCTGTATTAGCGCTGCCAATAAAGGATTTAAATGCGGAAACGCGAACGACGGACGGATTTAACGGATATATCGTCAGTAATTAGAAGCGCGCAAACAAAGTTGTGAAATTCGAGCGGCACGAAACTTAATGACGTTCTAATTCTCGCTGGGAAAGGCAATGCGTGCAATGCATGCGTTCGGATCGATGCTCCGACGTGCGGTCTCTCGTTCGTCGCGACGCTCGCACGCACGCACGCACGCACGCACGTAACTTGGCGATATTGCGAAAAACGGAGTGTGGCGCGTGTGAAACCACGACCCGACGTGTATGGAAATGGCGCGCGGTTGCCATTGTATGGAAATGGATACGAGTCCGCTCGCGGCAGAAGCAACCACTGTGACCAACTGACTCTCCTCCGCGTCGGTCTGCCTGCTCGCCTGCCTGCCTACCCGCCTGTCTGCCTACCGTCTCGTAATGTCGCTGTCAAGAAAGCGGCAAGCCTCACACTCCGTGCCTCGTAAAATCGGACGCGCGTATAGCTCGCAACGCGGTGCTCGATGCCCTGCAGTGGAGGAGACACGCGCGAAAACGCGATCGCCCTTACCTCCCCCCGGAATGACGTGGTGAAATCGCGCGAGAATACGTATCCTCCTCTCGTCTCCACGAGGCGCTTACGCGATCGCCCGGGCACTCGCGGCCGCACGAACGCTTCGTGCAAACTCCACCCGTCGTTTAACGAGCAATTAGCACCGCGTTCTTCTAACACGCTCGCGATATTCGCGGGCGTTTACATCGACGCGCGGAGATTAATTGCCCCGGCCGTCGTTTGTTTTAGACACACGCGGCGCGGCACCGGCGTCAAATCCCGGCGGGGATTTATCAAAGTTAAGCCTCTCCGCTCCGCTCTCACCGGGCAAGAGCAGGTAATGTCCTTGTCAAGAAAACGGCGAGCTGTGGCGTCTCTTAACGGCGGCTCGCAAAATAAAAACGCGCGTACGCGTATATGCTCGAGGACGCTCGCACACATGCTGCGAAGAGCCAGAAATGTAGCGCTGATAGTTCCCGATGATATTATAATGATTCAACTGTTGGTTTCATAAAGTAACATTGTGATAATATAACGAAATAATTTGAATTTTTCATCTTCTTCTCACATCACCCGCGGAACTGTTTTTTCTTTTTACGTGAGTGTTATTTCTTCAAAAGTAATTAGTAAATTTAGACATACTTTCAACATGAAATAATAATTTTCATTGTTGGGCATAACGTCAACATTAGATAGGAATTTAAAAAATCTACATTAAAAAAAATATTTTGTTACGTAATTAGTGTTTGGATCAGTTTGATTTCACGCTGTGAGCGTTTACGTGCGTTAATCGTTTATCACGGCAAAAAAGAATGAAAACGAACTAGGTAAAGTGTTCGGTAACGCAGACTACTCGAATCTACCAGGCCGCACTTAAGCGCAATTCCTCCCCGTTTTCTAACGTGCCTCGTACTCCCCGCGGAAGGATGCATGATTATAATATACCCTAAAGTGCTTCGCGAGTCAAAAGGAATTTACAGTAGACGCACCACGCAAGTTCCGCGAAGGCCTTTAACCGACACAAATTATAATCACCCGGCAACTATGTTGTGCCGGAATAGCCCGACGTCATGTCTCGCCTTCCATTCCGCGGCCGCCTTCCAGCGGTATCGCGCAAACGCTTCCTCCCGCGTCTGCGATTAACCGCGTGCGCCGATACGCGCATATATGCACGTGTACTCGCACGTCATCATTGTCGCGCTGTTGCACACGGGGGAGATAGAGAGAGGGAGAGGGACGTATCAGCAAGGGAGAGTAGCGGCAGCGCCGAAGCGGCGTCGCGCTTTGAACATCCGTCTTCGCTCGTCAACGCGCGATGCTAATACCCACCTTCGCGCTCTATCGTTACACCTAGGCCTGGCGGACGCTCGGTGCGCGTTTTCACGACGCGGCGGCGACATGTCGCCCGTAAATTACGGTCGCGCGAGAGATACGAAAAACACCGAATAAAATTTACACGACGTTTACGGAGCCGGCCGGGTCGGCGCGGACCGGTGTCAGGCGGAATCGAATGAGACACCTCGTTGCGCCGAGAGGTCAGCTTCTCTCGCTGGACCTCCTGCGGACAGCGCCCGGGACAAGCGCTCGTCGTAAAAGTCATTTTACACGCGCGCGCACGAGGGACAGGTGACCCGTGTCGTGATACCCACGTCGGCCAAGTCGAGAGTGAGCCGGAGACGAAAATAAAAAGGACGCGCCGCGTATATAACACGGGTCCCGGGGACCCGTATGCGAAGCGCGATGTCGTTGAGGCGAACGGACGTCTCGCGGCCTCGATGGGTTGCAGGCCCTTTCTCATCCTTCCTTCCTTCGAGCGGCAGGCTCTTCGAATTCTCCCGGACCTGGAGCCGGAGGATCGTCGTCGGTAAACACGCCGGCGACATCAAGACGCGCGCTCGCCGTTGCCGATCCGGCCTGAAGGATACTAAAACCCTTGCTAGCGTAAGCGATATTTTTATGACACCCGGCGCGTGTTTTAAGATCATGGCGCTCTTCATCCCGCACGATACAACGTATCCTTTATACCTAAGACAACGTTGAGCTGCGAATTGGAAAAAAACATGGAAGAAGTAAGCAAGTTAAAAATTGAAAGAGAAATTGTAGAATTGAAGAATAAAAAGAAATGCACAACTTTTTTGTTTCGTAATTTTTACATACGACATTGAGATTTGATAAAATTTTCATATTTTTTCGAGTTTCCCAAAGGTCCAATATGGCGAAACACGCGTGTAAACGTTTGCTTAAAAACTCATTTCTGTTGACTTTGCTCGTTCTCTCGCGCGTCTACCTTTTTTTATCTTAGTCGCGAAAATAACACTGCCCCGGAGCAGGTGCATGACGGTCTAGACTGTTCCGTGTTGCGATCTCCCAAAAACAATCACGGGTGCAGAACCTCCTCCTTGTGGCCCTCCCTTTAAATGTCCCGCTTCATCTCTGTCCCTCTAAATCTGACTAGAGGACAGATTCATCCGAATCTGGAATATCATAGAGGGAGAATCCCATTCGCACTGCACATCACGTCGTGCTTTCCTAAGCCGCAACGAAAAAAAGACGAAGAAAGAGGGCGGGGAGGGGAGGGGGCAGAACAAGCTACGGGCAATAATCTCGATGGCTCGCCAATTACGTTCGTCTCGTAGCCATCTGCTCCTCCGGGCCAGGAGACCCGATGACCGCTCATCCTTCAACAACCTTCCTCGAGTTCCGCCCCGCGGACCCCCCCCTTCTCCCTCCCGCCCTTCTTGTGCGTGCGTCTCAACTTCAATCCTGATCTCCACCTCCGCGCCGATTCACGGTCGGGCTTTCTCTCCCTCTCGTAGGATCCGCCACGAAAGGCGGCGACGTAAATTGCGGAATCGATACTACAGTTTGTCGCACGGTAATCACACGATGTATACGACGGGGCCTGACCGGGCCTCGAAGTGCGGTTCGAGAGGGGTCCGGGAATATTGTGACCGCGTCCCGAGATGCCGCTGCCGGTTAGACAGAGAGGAAGAGAGAGAGAGAGAGAGTGAAGAGGGCATGTATATAATTACGCCGAAATCGTAGTTAGGCGCGCACCTATAGGCACACCGCGCCGGGGTCCCGAAAATTGATCACGTACTGCGTCGGGGTCCCGGTCCTTCTCCCCCGGTTCTTCGCCCCTCCTCCCACCGCTACCGCCCGTTCTTCTCTGTCATTATCGGGAATAAAAGTCACCGCTACTCCATCGGCGCGCTGGAGAAATCCGTTGCGGGGACAATCTCCTGCGTGTTCAAGGGTTATGACGGCTGCACAGATTCTCCTCCGTCCGCTTCCACGATACCGAGGCCCATATTTATGGGTCCCGCGAATGATCAAAGGTTGCTTCCACAATATCGTGGGTTTTAAGGCGGTGATGAAATTGCAACTGAAAGTATACATACTACATATCGTCATGGTCGGAAACCTTAGGGAAACCTTAAATGCCTCTAAGAATAAGTAAGTAACGCGTCAGCTCGATTCTCACAATTCTCCATTTTTCTTCGCGAGGTACTTCCCCCCCGAGTCACCTCCTGGCGTTTAAATCGAGGCCAAAAATCACGAGCCTAGAGTTAATAACGGTACGGGAGGAAACGAGAAGAATATGATACGGCGCCCGGACTCGTTTAAGAAATGGGAAACCTATCAGCATAGAGGGAACCGACGTACGTCTCGTAGGAGGGATAGCGGGAGATCGGGGGCGTCCATTGTGTGCCGCCGGGACGCGGGAGACGCGGGCGTCTCGCTTTCGGCCGGCCGTGTCCGCCGGAATTCGTCGAGCGTGTCCATGCCGGCGCGCGGTGTCTCAACGAGAGAGTTGGACGCGCGCCGTGAAAGCGAGTAGAGAGGTCGTCTGTCCGTCCGATTCTTCGGCGCGGCGCGTCATCCTCGCCGGCGTCATTTTCACACGCCGCCGCGCCAGGGATCGGCGCCGCTTCACCGCGACTCTCGCTTGCACAACGTCGAGGCGTACGCGGTCACCCGCGAAGCAGGCTGACTCTTCCCCCTGTTGCGTCGTATATGGAATATCGTCTCTCGCTACAAGCAAAATAATCACGCGGGAAGACACGAAATTACCGAAAAAAGACGAACGGACAACTGGACGTTCTGAATTAAAAAGTCTACTTTGTCTTATAACGCGTCCATGATTTACACTCTTCTGAAGGCTCTTTCCTTCCGTTTATTACGTCAATGCGCTCGCATTACCATTTCCGTTACACGCTCTTCCGTGTGGTCGTCGGACTCGGAAAACTCCGTGAGTCCGGGTGTGCTCCGTCCTTTACGCGCGAACGTCACATCCGGACGTCAGAGAGACGCGCGCGCGAATCGCCGCACGCACGCACGCACGCACGCACGCAACCGCGCGCCGTACCGCGACCGATTTATCACATAATGGAACGCGAAGCATACTCGTTAAGATTTTTTACATGGTTATCAGCGTACCTTCACTGGATTATACTTTTATGGGTTTCTCGTAGCGTAAAGGAAGGAAATCCAACACCGTACGATGAAGGACACATTTATCTCTCGAAAACGTAGATTAATAACACACTGTAGTTTTACATGTTTTCCGCTTACTTAACGCTAATTGCATAAGTGAAGAGCTCTTGCTACTATTATTGGCCTTTTTTTTTTTGTTCAGTCCTCAAGTAAATCCCTTTCAAAGTTCCATACGAGCTCGTAAACAATTACTTGAAAAAAATTTAATTATGTCGTAAATATGAATACAATTAAAACGCTACGAAGAACAGATGCCAGTAGACACTCACCTATGTAACTTAATATAATGAGAGGCATTCATAATGTTCTATAATGTAATATCGCGATACTTTCCAATGGTAATTATATACCAATTATATTGATCGTCATTACTTCTGGAAGAGTTCACGGTATCCATTAAATAAGCAATCATCATTTTTAACGACTTTATAAATTACTCGGGTTCGCCGTTCGGAGATATTACACAGCCATATTTATCCGCGCGCGACATTCACCCTGATCGATATACGCACACGCGGGATGGGTGTGTCGGTTTAAAAATTTTTTCTTCCCCTTTTTTTTTCTCAGTCGAGAGAAGAGAGACGCGCGGCGCGGCGCGGCGCGGCATAGGTCCGGGATGGAAGAGATATCCGTGCAATCCTCGCCCCGTGCGTATCGCTTCGTCGTTCCAGTGCGCGAAGCCAGGTCACCCGTCGACTCCGCGTCCACGCTCGGGTAAGGAAGCAGTCCAAATGGAAAGAATAATTAGGCGGATCTCTCGGACGACGGGCGAGAGGGTCCTCCTTTCCTTCCTCACGCGTATATACGAGTGCGTTGCATCGCGTGTGCTCGCTCGCTCGCTCGTTCCTTCGGTCGTCGCGTATGCACACTCGCCGAGAGATTCGTTATCTCGCGACGCGTGCTCGTATGCGTGACTGGTAAGACGCGGGAAGAGCCTCGCGGTCATCTCGCGATACGGCGGCGTGGCCGGCGAGCACGTCGTAATTATTTAATGATGCGTTAATCTCGCGGTCTCGTCTTATTGGCACGTCCGGATACGCGGGGAAAGAGAGAGAGAGAGAGAGAGAGAGAGAGAGAGAGAGAGAAAGAGAGAGAGAGCGTGGAACGGGACCGGTCGAAAGGGAGAAAGGAGGAGTGGCAGGCGGGCACCGGGGACCCGAAGGGATCCCGCGCGTTATCGATGCATTGCCCGGGTATTAGTTTAGCTTTCATTAACGTGGCGTTTTATTTGACTGTAACCCGCGCGATCGCCGGGTTCGATACCTTCGCAATTGAGGCGTGAGTTAATAACGACTTCTATATCCGGAGAATCGGCGCGCATCAATGCACGATGTCAATAAGCGCGTCTCTGACTGCAAATGCGGACGAAGTGCTGGTCATTGGCGACGACACTGATTCCGTCGTGTAAATGATTAATTAATCTGCAGATACGCGCGCGGCGTACGGTCCAAAGTCCTCGTATACCGCGCTCGAGAATTTCTCGGTGAGAATACTTCGATCTCCAGAATCAACTCCTCGGTATTTTTCACGGGAAAAGGAAACATCATTTCGTAATTATCGTATATAAACTATCAAATAATTTTCGATACACCGTCAACGTAAAACACGATTTATTTTGAGCTTAGACAAAGTAGAAGCTTTAAATGCATTATCTGTTATGGACTTTTAATTTAACTCTTCTGCGAAAGACTGTTCTAGGCAGTTTTAGCGTCATGTCGCAGATATTGTCGACTAGAGACGTAAGCAAATTGAAGATACAGATATCGCTGGTGAGCTCATACGATTGCCGTATTCGTTTCATTCGCGTACGAGAGCGCAATACGAGCGAGGTCGCGGGGACTAATCGAGATTCGAATCGCGAAATTAGTTCGTCGATCCCTGCGTGGAGGGAGGAGGCGGAGGAGAAGGAAGAGGAGGAGAAGGTGATTTCATCCCCGCGCTCGCGTGTGGTCACCCGGCTTATTAAGCGGGCCCATTCCTTACTGCAGCGGGGAGAAGCGTCCCGGCCTCCATGCGATATTGCGCTCTCTCGCGAGCTTAACATTATAAATTTATCAGTGAGAACGCGCGGGGCGACCAAAAGAAACGCGTTGATCGAAAGATGGAGGTAGGAGCTCACCTCTGACCCACCGAAGTATTTCGATATACGCTCTCGTGCCGCGGAGATATTTATTGGAGATAATTATAAGAGCGGTCGTAAAGTCTCGGACGGGCCCGTTTCTTAGCTGATATCTTACACTACCCGTGGAGAGGGAGGGGGGGCCTTACACGTATCTTTATACAAGGTGTCCCTCTCGAGGTGCTCGCTTATGAAGCGAGTTGCAAGCGGGGAAGTTGGTTTTGCCTGTTTTACAATTTCAGTTCTTTACATCGAGTAATTATAGATCGCCAGTTTAAACGTCAATAGAGGAAATAAGGCACAAGAGATCGATCCCTTGGAATCCGAATAAGTTTATAAATCATTCAATAAGCCACATAATGCCACTCCTCGCAAATTTTAAATTTAGCAACGCTGATAGTTTATTTTCGTTTCCTAGGAATATCTCGCATATTCTGTCGATAATTTAAATGTACCAACATGTAGAAATTCGAGCATTTATCTCACAGTGTATCAAACTCTTTTATGCAATTAGCATTTCGGAATGGTACGTGGAACTAAATTCGGTTTACTCGATACTATGTCATTCCATTTTGAGTGCGTTAATTTTATCAATCGCGCTAGCAATTCTGTAAATACACGAACCTTAAATTGCCGAGTATTTCATCCCGCAACTATTTTTCAGGCACCCCGTAGATACGAGTCAACGAAGGCGAGGTGGTTGAAGATAACACCCGGATAGCGAGCCGCCATGCAACCCGCGGAATGAAAATCGATCAGAGAAGCCGGTGCGAGGATCGAGAGATGATGCATCGATATCAAAAGTTGTAGAGTGGTTTCGCGCGTTCTTTCTCTCTCTCCCCCTGTTTCTCTCCTCCACGTTCTACTATGCCCTCCCTCTCACGATCAAATCGCTGTTTGTCGGGGAATATGTCCGTGGCAATTTGGATTTGAATTATTCGCAATTTTCTTTATCTCATTTCCAGTTATATCTCGCGCGTCCGGGTCTCGTCGGATCACGGGCCGATGATGTGTCGGATCGAGTTTCTATCTCTTTCCTGAGAGATCGCGGATATCTGCCGCTTTTAAATAGACCGCTCCACACGGCGCACGAGCGAGAGCTTCGGCGCGAGCCGTCGATTTGACGGATTGATATCTCCGGCTTCGCAGCCGTCGCCGCATTCGGAACTCGCTACACTTCGAGAATTGTCTTGAACCCCTCGAATTTGATGCGACAAGAAAGGCAGCACTTAAAATTGTAATGCCAAACAAGTTTTTTTATATTAAATACGATACACATACATCTAGTATGATTTACAATTATAAACAATTATATATAATTAAAAATTCATAAGCTGTAATGTTTAATGTACATCATATTTTAGAAAATGATTGCATCAATTACAATAATAATTTTTTTAAATATAATTAAAAAGATACGTAAATACTGTTTACACACAGGAATGTTTCGCATATGTTTTAGCTGCAAAGCCGGGACTTTCTCCCTGAATTAGAGAAATCTTATTGCTTTACAGTGTTATACTTATGACTGTGATCATGTAACTTCTTGTTTTTCAGTGACTAACAGGAGGATACTCTCACTGATCGGGATCAGTGTGTTATCATTGAAAAACGTATATCACTGATTAATATAAGTTATAAGTTATAGCACTGAAATCTGATTAGTCACTTTTTTTAGTATATATGCTGATTTTTATTTAGAGTGTAAAACTGATCTCTGTTTCTCCATGAAACGTCAAAAATAGAATTGAAAAAGTACAAAGAAAAAGAGCTCGGAAAAACATATCGGGAAAATTGTAAGTCGTATCGCGCGTCCCTAGGCCGTTAATTAAATTCGAAAGCGCATCGTTCTTTTTCGGTTCGCTTCTTCGTGCTCGGAGAAGATGCTCCAAAGCGTACACTAATTTCAGGGATTGGTAACGGAACTGCCATGTATTAAAGAGAGACCGGTTTCACATTGTTGCCGTTCTAGAAAATCAATGTAGAGAGGTGGAGAAACTGCCAGCAACAATTTTTCCGTGTTCACGCTACGCAGTGATTTCTGATGTGCATCAACGACATACGGCGGGAAATAATTTTACGGTTCTGCGTCTAACACGCCGATGTAATAAGGATCATAACTTTTACGGACACGGTAATTGACTTCTTAAGTCTCGAAAGAGTTTACTACGTGTTAATACGTAAAAGCGGGAACGGGACGTTTCGTGATCGAGGATATTTAACTAAGGATACTTATTTCTCGGCTACTTTTCTTGTTATTTTTGCGCGGCTACGTTCTTGTTATCGCATTCGACGACACGTAAAATTCAGCGCCCTTTGTCCAGCTTCTCCCGATTTTCCCCCAACTTTAAATTATACCGCAACGGTAACGTAATAAAGCAGCACAAATCTCCACGTTCCTCTATACATAATTTACTAAAGATTTGTTTACGTTCAGTTATTCCGTCTGTTTATTCTATACGATCCAATTAAATCGCAAACTTTCCTCTCTGGTATATCTCACATAGAAAATGTTAATATTCCTCAGCATTAATACCGGAGTAATTTAACAGCAATCAACTCAATTTTGTATCTTTCCGCTCATATTATAAGTAGCTAGACAAAAACGACGAAATAAAAGGATCGGTTAACTTACGATTGCCAGAGTGCAAACCGGCAAACCTCAGCATTCGTTTGACAGCGCACACATGCGTTCCTCGCGGCGAGAGAAACGATTAAAGGCATTCGACCGCCAAGGAAAGATCGGCAACCTGGAACGGAGGATAACGCTCGCGGATTCTCAGCGCGCGGATCCCAGGCCTCTCCCTCCTCCTCCTCGAGAAGACTCGATCGGGACTCGCGGCGCATACCAAGGGGCGATGTGACGACGCGGCACATCGCGATTGCAGACAGTTAATTACCGTTCCCGAGTAAAGTCGGTGCGACGCGGCGTGGCGAAGGGAGACGCGGGGAAAGAAACAGAAAGAGAGAGAGAAAAGGAGAGGAAAAAGAGAGACTTTACGGCCGGCACGGCTGTAATATTACGGTCGCGTGCTCCCGGAGGTTACTGTTGCCGAACGCATGATACGTGCGTGCGTACGTGTGTGTGACCATATCGCGAGATACACTCTTCTTACGTATCCAAGTCCGACGTTACACACATACCGCGCTCCATCTGGGCGGGAACGTTTATATTCCGTTTTGCGCTTCCGGGAACGCGGAGAAACTTGTCAACGACGTCGTTTTCTTTTTTTTTCCTTTTCGCCGCCGCGATAAGACCGTGGCGGATACCAATAATCCGTGAGTTATGCGGCCTTCCAGCGCGTTCTGCCGCGTCACGCCGCGCGGTATCGTCTCGCGGCATCCGCCGCCAGTGGGGAAATATGCATAACCCCGGTGTTCGGTCCGAAGTGCCGGAGCGCTTCCGGTCGCGAGATCGCTCGCGCTTGGCCCCTCCGGATCGTTGTCGGTTGTCTCGATTTCACGTGGGGAGGCGTGTAGTACGGGACGCGGAAGAGAGCACCGCCGCGCGTGTTTACGACGCGGGGTCGTGCGTGCGTTTCACCAGTTCGTCCGTATCTCGCCGACTTCATTTGTTAGTCTATCGAGGGGGGGGGAGGAGGATGGTCCGCCACCTCTCCGTGAGTAACGACGCAGTAACGATACATTTGACGGCGCACGGCTCGCCGTAGGTGTACACCTACGTGTGCCGTTGCGTTGCCTTACGGTAGGAAGTGTGCCAGCTTTATGCGTCGTCCGGACAATAAACGTCTAATGAGAAATATAGACGTCACGATGGAAGCTAAAGCGTCGCCAGATTGAAATAGGTCCCCTCTTTCGATCGCGGCTAAGGATCGAACAACAGGTTCCTCCTCTTCATCAAGATTAGCTCTGATATATCCTGAGAAGGAGCGACAATCACAGATTCCTCCGCGGCCGTTAATCGGGTAGGCAGAAGGGGGATCCCTATCATAACGGAAAAAATGAACTACATTTATGTACGAATACCAGATCGCGAGCGGAGTTAAACGTGTATATACGTGCGTATCGTCTTGGCAGGCACTGTGTATCACGGAACCAGGAACACAATATACAGATAGTCCAGGAAATACCGTATTGTACCGTGTTGCTCATTACGTATGTAAGCGTCTGCATAAACAGGAAGACGCGATGGGATTTGTCTACCCCTATGTTACAAAACAAATAAATCCTTTTCCTTCTTACTTAACGATAATGTACAATGTGAATAAATGTGACGTGTGAGAAAAAATTGCGACATTCGTATAAACCCTTTTGACCTCGTTTACTTGAGAGCCTCCCGGCATAACGGGAAAGATAATGAGCCGCGCGTTTATGCTTCCGTACACAAACCTGAGATTATTAACGAGCCCGTAAAGAGCTCGACAGGTATCGCTGACGGAAGGAGACGATCATATCGACAGGATACTCGGGTCCCGAATTTGCCGAGTCCGATGCGAATAACAGAAATGATTCGACTGACCCCAGGAACGATACTTGGAAAGGTAATTTCAATGGGGGAGATGACCCAGCAATTAAACGAATCGCGAGCAGCGCGCCGCCAATTACTTTCGGGGGCTCTGACCGAACTGCCGCACAGAAAGAAAATTAGTCTCAAATCTGCAATCACTGTCTCATATATAAGCAAGAATATAAAATCTTCTTTAAAAAATTTATTAATCTTAAACAGATAGATAATTTGCTGGCATGAAAAAAATGTTGCATAGTTTGTCAAGAAAAATATAGAAAAAAATATCTTCAAATTAAGAATTAAAATTTAATAATGCTGTTATCAAAAGAAACATATTGCGTTCCTTAAATAACTATTATAATATTAAAATAAAAATACATTTTGTCAAAATGTAGAATTATCAAACTCTTTAAAGAAGACTTTATATTCTTGCTTACGTATGAAACGATTGTTGAATTAACTTTTTCTGTAACTAATTGTTTATATTCTCAAATTCTCGAATCCAGGGCAACTCCGCAAGATGCACGGACTCGGTTGTGTCATTCCACCAAAGTCGATTCGTTAAAGCGACCGAATGTCGCGATACCGAGTCCAGTCACCGGCGCGCGCGGCATGCCGCCATGAGATATGCAATAATGAATTAATTAGGGGAAAAGAGCCCGACGTCGGGACCGCCGTCACGGTAATTAATCGAGAGAAAGGTATTATGACGTGCGTTGCGCCAGAACCGAGACGATATTTCGGCAAGCTCCGTTCGCTTGCAACGAACCGCGACCGATCGCTTGTCGCACGAAGTGATATCCTCATTGAGAAAGAAGAAGAAAAAGGAGAACGTTTACGTTAAATTTCGCGATAAACTAGTCCGAAAAAAAAATAAGTATACCAAATATTAATATTACAATAAAAACGTACGGAATTACATATAATTATTATATAAATTTTGTTTTTTCAAGGTTTTCGAAACGAAAACCTTGACTCTCAATTAATTGTTTCTGTTACGTTATTCATGAATGCAGCTATTCGCCGAAATAAGAAGTTGAAAAGGAGAGAAAAAGAATGCTCTTAACGTTTACGTAAGATTATTGCCGGTTTCGCCTTACGTCGATTCAGGTGAACGCCGGCAAGAAAGTAGGATGTCGGGGAGACGTTTAGGCCTAAATGTAGTTATTTTGACGAGTCGGCTGACTTGCGCGATTCACGTGTACGCGTGTACGTGAGCGTGCAGATATGATACTTACACGCGAGAGACGGCCATATCCGCATAAGGATTCGTGATGCGCGACCAACGTTGTAGAGTGACCGCTATATTAATTCGCACATTAGCACTTTACCACGTTAACTGCCGTGCAAAATCACTTCCTTCTCGCCATGGGAACACCTGTCGAACATTCTTTACGGATTTATCGGTGCGCGCCGTTTGATCTCACGTACGCGGGCGAGACGCGATCGCGATCGCGCCTCGTAAATCAATTACAAACACCTCGTGTGTGTGCGCGCGCGCACGCGTTTCTCAATTTACATTTTAATTTCGCGCTTCGGGAGGATCGATGGGACGAGTTATTATCCCAGTTGATTTTCGGGGTACGCACGGAGCTCCCATTAATCTGAACGAACGCGAGAACCTGACGTCAATTAAGCATACGTGGTTATTAATTTATTCTCGGTGCTGGCGACGTCACGGAACGGCGTAAAATTATTGAGATCACTTAGCGTGACGATCTTTATAATATACCCACGATAAAATTCTCAATTTTGTCCATAAGAAAAATAGTGTTTAAAATTAAATAATAAATATCTTTAAAGATTTTTAATGTTCAAAGCTATTCCCCAAAATATGCCATTAATAACATAATTGATTTTATTTCTAGTCTAAAATTAAAACTGAATATAAATAAATGATTGTATTTTTATTGAAATTGCAATTAAACTAACTTTATTTCTCTTTTCGTAATTACAATCTCAACGGAAATCTTTTTCTGATTTTAAATCTCTTATTTTGTATCAAATTTCACTTTTCTAGCTAAAGATCAATAAGCTACAAAACACATTCATCTACCTTTCCGTTAGCAATCTCCTCCCTTTTCTTCCTGGTCTTGTTCTTACGAAAATTCAGTCCTCGGGTACAAAGTACCGAGCGAGTTAACGCAATGTCGCACAAACGGCGTGTTAATCGGCGTAATAACCGGCCACTACTGCAAAGAAGAGGGAACGAGGTACGCGCGGGGCACGCGAAGCCATGACTGAGGGGTGAGTCTCATAACTTCTGGAAAGCGACCTCCTTGAACAATGTGCCGAGGGTCGATAACGGTTACTCGTATTCAGCGACATGCACGGCGCGATCGCCGTGTCGCCTCAATGTAAAAGGGGTAGGTAGGTAGGTAGGTAGGTAAATCGCGTACACGCCCCCTTTGGGCCGCACCCCTCGGTGCGGATCACAGCGACAATGCCGCATTGAAGTAGTGGAGTCTGTCACAAAGGGTTGCAGTGCACTCCTCTATGCGCGCGCCTCTCCCTCCCTCAGGGCGACACACAATGTCGTAGAGAAAAGTGGGGCGAAAGCCTCGATTTCATTGTCACATAATTCGCTGCAAAACGATACGGATTACACTTTCACTAGGATCTAATATTGTAATGACGAATTGCCATCGTGTGTCTTGGGAATGGAAGATACTTTGCAAAATTATAATTCCAAATTTTTAGAAGACAAAATTAAAAAAAAAGCATTGTTCTGCTATGTTGAGATGAACAAAGCCGTACTTGATAGTTCTAATCTAATAATTAAATATAGCCAATAATTTTCTCTTAGATACAAATTTTACCTTATCAGAAACTCAAGAATTAATTATGCAACTAATAATTCAGAATTTTAAAAATAAAACTTGTTTTCATTCTCCTTTTCTCTCTCTCTCTCTCAATACTGACAGAACTTTTTACGGAGAAAAATGGCAATTTATTATTCAGTAGAAATCATCAAGCGTCTTTTGCGAATCGCATAAGAATTAATGCGGATTGCATTACGCGGTATTTATTTTCTCAAAACGGTATATGGCCGCATTCCAATTAATCTAATACGTTCTATAAAATAAAATTTCCGTCCTCACTCAGAATGATCTCTTGAAAAGAAAAATAGTAATTTTTAAATTAAATCACATCCTGGTAGATTTTTATAATTGTTGCGGAAATACGAATGACACTGAGCGACGGTGTGTTTCCTTATCGCCAGCGATCGTATGCCGATTTATTATACAAGCTAGTTAGAAGAATACGACACAGGTGCATTAATAAAGGCGGCTGAATACTTCATTTGAAGAATGCGCGAGAGAGCAAGCCCCGTTGGCTCCGCTTATTTGAAAGTAAACTGAATAGCGGTGCATGCAAAGAATAATTTGAGGAAACGAGAACATTTACATCGGAATGTAAGATTAAATACGTGATTAGAGATAGTGTAAAACTTATAAAGACAGCTGCGCACGCGTTCTCGTTTTTTTTTTCGTGTCCCTCGAGGCTTTTGTCAATTTATCAGAATTTCAATCTGAAATATAATTGTCCTTGCCGCCTTTTGCCATTCAAGGTATGAGCACACATGTGTATGAGAACGTACAAGAACAAATTCAATTTGTAACGACAGTCCGGAAACAGTTACATTAGTGTGTGTTACATTTGTTGAAACTGTCATAACATGTTTTGTGTTAAAAAAAAGCAGACGCCCTTTAAGCGACTCTTTAATCACGCGATTCGCCCTACGAATGTCGGCCTCATTACGGTCGCTGCATTTTTGCTCTGGGATAGCTCTTTAATTTTTAAATACGGATTTACCGTGGCAGCCACCGCCGCCACCGTTTCACCCGCGATAGCGCTATCATTTTCTCCCCGTGGAAAATGGTCGGACGAAACGCACGCGATGCGGTGCCGGAACAAGATATTTCGGGCTCGCACGGTGGACCGAGAGCGGATAGCCGGGTGACTCATTATTTCGTGGCCCTTCATTCTCATGCTCGTCCCCGCTTCCTGGGTGATATCGTGCTGCCGTCGATCGAGAGAGAAAGAGAAAGACAGAAATAAAGATAACGATAGAGAGAAACGGAACGAATGAATACGCAACATACACACACACACACACACACACACACACACACACACAGCTGGCACAAAACGGGAGCGTCGAGATCGACCACGCTCGCGCTGGAATCTCGAAACGCCACACCCCCCTCCCCCGCTCCGCCCGATTTCGGTTCGCTGCCGTATAATAATTTCAATAATCCCGGACCCCAACTACGACGGGATTAATAGCCGTCCGCCGGCCAGAAAGCGAGAGTACCAGAAAAGAGGGGGCGGAGGGGAGGCAGGGAGGGCGACGAGAGGAAACGACCGGGATGAAGAGTAGGATGGAGATGCGCGGGTCGGAGAGAACGAGCGCGGTCCATTGAAAGAAGAACGCGGATGAGGAAGGGCGCCGATTAATTTCAGCTCGTTGGCGATGCTGGCTATCAATAGACGATGCTGCCGATCGTATAGATTATAACTCTCCGTGAATATACGGATCGACATTTCCGGGCCAAGTTCGAGATGTGCACGCCGACTTCGCTATGCCAATTCGAGGTCTTCACTTTATAGAAATTAATTTCATTTTATTAGCGAACAAGAGTTGCCTCTCTTTCTCCTCTTCCTAACTTGGCCCGAAAAGGCTTCGTCGTGGAAGAAGAAGCACCGATTGGAAGCGTATCGTGCTACATTGTGGCGCGCGCAGTTTTTACGACCCGCGAGCAACAGGAAGGCAGAGCCTGGTGGTGGAGAGCGCGTAGGACGAAGAAAAATACGAGAAGGAGGGAGGAAGAAGGAAAGGATCGCGCTAAGCAGATGAGCGGTGCTCCGCCGCGGGGGTCCCGAACAGGTTCGGGGCGAGCGAGAGAGCACTCTGTTGCAATTGCTTCGCCGTCGGTGCGTGCATAGAAAGATTTCATGGAGGTTGGTTGGAAGCGGGAGAGTGAATGCGCGAAGATGCGCTGTGAAACGTCGCGGCGACAAGAAGAAAGAGGATACGGAAGGGGATAAGAGAAGAAAGAGAGAGAGAGAAAATAGGAGGGAAGAGGACGAATCAAAGGTGGGCGAGGGGGCCTTTAGTGATGAGATTCGATCCGGTGGAAGGAGCGAATTTGGCTACCTAATTCACGAAAGAGGGAAAAACGGGGTGGCAAAGTCTGAAGGATATGAGGAAGGGTAACGGCGGGGGCGAGGACGCGCGCAAGTGCGCACGTCTGTCTCGATATTTCTGTCTCTTTCTCTCCCCCCCCCCCTCCCCCCGGTCCTCGTCTCTTTTTCTCTCAGCAGCCACCGCCGCAAATAGGATTACGCAGATCCCGCACTTCAAACGACGCTTTATCCATCCCACCCCTCTTGGCTGGGACGAATTGACAATTGACAGAATTGATACAGTGTCGGCGGGAGAGCCACGTGAGCGCCCGGGACTGGAAACGTGTATTTCGCCCACGGCCGTCGCCTCTATCTTCCTCGCGAAATTGCATCCGTCCCCTTCTCACGCCGCCTCACTCCGTCCCGCGATCGCTTACGCCGTTAAGCCTTTTTTCCATTACGAGATTGTTACGGCGAGAAGGAAGGGAAGAGGGTAAATTGCCCGCGGGGCGCGACCGGCAATCGTCGTGTTTTTTTATGCGACCTTAAAATACGTTCCTTCCCGATTCATGAGGTTTCCGTGAATTAGAAGATGTTTCCACGTGCCTCCCGCTGTCGATGGGATTACATCTCGGCGGTGTTGCGCGATTCACTCTTCAATCGACGTGAGTGCTGAAGAAAAAAAAAAGATATCGCCGCTACCATTGACACTTTAACGTATATCTATAAATGATAATAGGTATGTAGGTCATATTGCGAAAGATTCAGCGATCTTAATCGCGTAAAATTTGCTTACGATTACAAATGTTTTACGGATGTATAATATAATAGATTGTTATTTTCAGTACCGTATAATATTTATTATTGCACATGTAATGTGCGATAGTTATGAAAGCCACTCTCCTTTTATCTTGATAAAATTGAACATTATCATCAAGTTAAAAAAAATGTATGTAACGGGACAAGAAATTATATGAAATCCGCAATTTTTATTTAACGTCCAACGTTTCGCATACGTTTCGGAGTGTCCTCTCGTTATTCGAGCCGCGTAATCGCATGCCAATTATCGAGATGCGTCATGCGTGTCGGTTTGCTTTATTTTTGGCAATTGTTTACGCAGAACTGGATCTCGTTAAACCGAGGCATCGCCGATAAAATCATCGGATCGCGACACCATAAAAGACTCCGTGTAATTATACGACGTCCGGCGAGATCCAGAGTTCCTTGCCGCGCAATTATCGCGAAATAATCGTTACCAAGTGCCCGATTTTCTGAGACGCAGAATTATATAGTTGTACCGCTTATTAACTACTTCCGCGATGCTTGCTCTAATGTGACATATCCGTTCTTCTAAGTTTTCAACGAAGAGAAAGTTCAACTGTGTTCGTCCATCGAAAGAGATAATTAAAAATGCATATGATAGAGTCTCGCTAAAAAAAGAAAAAATTAATGTTGAACAATATCTCTTCAAAAAAACCTTCACAATAATGTAAGCTACAATTCCGTTTCGTGTCCATTAATTTTCTCAAATGTTTAAGAACAATAATCAATAAAATAATTGAAAACAATAAAAATAAAATAATTTAAATTACATGTGCTAAAAAGAGAAGCGATGAATTAATTATTAAAGCAACCTAATGAAGCACAGAGTGATTAACAAAAAAAGAACAGCTCGGGACAAACATAAAAAAAAAAAACACAAATGAACGTCGTACTTGTTGCACGTTCTTAAATAGGACGTTGGCGAACAATAACGATTGGTGAGATAGGTATCGCAAGCGTAGCGAAGCTCGAAAGCTTTTCATTCGCCGTGGACAAGGGAGACCGATATTTTTTTTTGCGGGCTGCTCCTTTCATCGGAAAAAGGGAGACGCTACTTAATTAAAGCGTCGAGCATCATCTCGAGATAGTTGGCGAGTGCCACTCGGTGGTCGTCCATTCTCGTGGAGTCTCCATTCAGCCGCGAAGAGAAAGATCGCCTCTTCCCCCGTGTGTTTTGGCTGACAAAGACCTTATTCGCTGTACCTCGAGTAAATTTGCAACGTTACTATTTTATTTAAATGTTATATCCACACAAATGTTTGCTAATTACATATTAAAATAATTAAAGGCTTTAATTTTTGAAAAATACGTGATATAATTGACAAAATTAAAATACTGCTTTTATATTAATATGTAAAATATGTACTTATATGCACTGATAAAAATAAACGGGTCGATAAAGAGATAAGTTTGAATATAATGAAAAATATTCAGACCGTTTCGAACGTTCTATCGATAGGATTTTCGTGAATTGTGCTTCACGTGCGAAGCGGAGAAAAAAGCGGACGGGAGCGAGAGCAAAATGTCGAGCTTTGATCGCCGGTGACTCGTCGCGATGGCGAAAATTCGATTTGTCAGGCAATTTGTCCCGTGACAAAATTTAAATCGCAAAGCACATTGCGGACAGGGGTTGGACGCCACTGGGGTCCAAAGGGGGAGGGGGAATCAAATGTCCTTGCCGGGGGGGATTCAAAGTGGATTCGGGTAATACGTGGTAAAACGCGTTCGAGGGTGAATCCTAAATTTCCAGCATAATCTCATTTTTTTTTGTCGGCCAGACGCCTCTACTATAGCAAAAGATCTATTCGTCGCACAGTAACTTATCCTAATCGATCAAATGATAAAGAATCTAATCCTAAGAAAATATTGCTGGCTTTTCCTTAATCAATAGATCATTGATTCGCTGGTAAGACTTGACAGACTTATTAATATAATATTGCATCTATATGATGGCAGCAATTTAATACATACTTGCGTATATTTCCTATTGTCTAAATTGCAATCAGTTTATTATCGCTAATTTCTCAGTTGTATAACTGCGATAATTAATGAGTGTTCATTCTTTCTTATTGATTTTGACTTTAGAGTTAATATATAATCATTGAAAGATCAGTGTATTTATTTCATTGACAACTTATAAGTATACCACTAAAAATCAGTATATTTTCACTGATATCACAGATTTTTCACTGATTATAATTTAGAGAGTACACTGCATGAAATTATATATACATAATTTCAATATCAAGAGACATGGTAGTGGCTCGCGCCAAATAAACGCGCAGCGCGAGACCAACATAATACATGGTGATAGAAATATTTACATAATTTTGAGTTCTCTTTTGTTATGGCAAGGAGAGCGCTCGAAGAAGCGATATAAGCAATATGATTCGCAAAGGCCTAAAGATAAATAGTATTGGAATTATGACAACAAATAACGAGCAACATACATTCCAATTGGAGTTAAGAGCCAGATACGCGTCTTCAGACCATAATCGTTTCCTGACTTGTTGTCTACAGAGGATAAAAGACATATGTAGTAAGTATACAGAATATTTCTATCGATTCTTAATGATTATAATTGTCATCTCTTGATTATTGTAATATTTATGTTATAATTATTTAACTATTAACTTCGCGCACTGATCACATTGTTGACGTTTGTGCTATGGATTCTAAGAACAAAGTAATCAGCTGTTGTGTGACATTGCGAAATCTTTTAATTTTTGTAACCTTATCAAATAAGGATACACACACACATATATTAAATATTCCAATTTCCTTTACAATTAGAATTATTATTTATTATAAATTCGAAAAAATTAATATCGGTCTATAGCAGATATTGGTGTCTTATGATAATTTTTGCATAAATTATTATACAATATCTCTCCAGTTTACGTGAACGCTAAATATATTATTTTATAATTTCTAAAATCTCTCTCTTTCTCTTGGAGCAACGTAATTTTCTTAACAATGTTGAATTTAATAGATATACTAATACTATTTATGTACCGAGCACATATTCAACATTTTTACATTAAATTAAATTATAATTATGTTTAATTTATATATATATGATATTTACTTTTATCACCTCTTTATCTTATGTAATAATCTTTTCCAATCTTATCTAAATTTCTTTGAAATCATTTTAGTTTTATTATTGTTTATTTCACTATTGCATTTAATTAAAATGAGTATGTTATTAATTGTAGGTGATTCATATAACATCAAGATAGATGTCGAAAATATAAAAATTCAAGAAGTAATTATCTTATTAACTTTTGTAAAAGAAATAGTTAAATCTTTTACATTATGTCACGATCCCTGCGAATAATTCCATTCGTAAATTTACTTCTATTCAGTGGTAAGATATGTAAAAATGTACATAGTAAAAATTAATTCTAAGTAAATAAAACAATCGAGCAAATGTCTTTATTATAGATTTAACTTTAAATTTAACAATTAAAATAAGTGAACATAGCAATGACAAAACTTGTTATTAATATCTAATATTAAGAAAGTCATAATCTAATTAAAAAATAAATCTAATTCCATAAATTTTTTACTTCTAATATATTATTAATTTTTTAATAATAAATATTAACTAATTAATTAATCTATTACTAATTACTGTATAAATATTTGTTTAATAAAAGTACTTTTCCAGATATACTATACATTAAAGGATATATTATACATAATAATACTATAACAGTGCAAAATAATACTGTTGAATCTGAAGATAAAGAAATAACAATAATTGACTTACGGCACAGAGCAAACTTATTCGAAACTGAAGCAAAGATAGCTCACGTTCTTATAATAATCACGTACATAATTTTTATAACAATCATAATAATAAGTATTCGATGGATGATTACTCATGGGTAAGTTTATTTAAATATATATATATATATATATATATATATATATTAAAAAGTAACTTGTTTATATACATAACGCGTTTGTAGCAATAACAATGTATTAAAATAATATAAAAATGTGCAAATTTAATTGTAACATGTATTCCTACTACTTTTAGAGCTTGTGAAAAATACTTGCACTTTCCTCGGGTTTGTTTTTACAGACGATCGGAGAATGAACAACCTAACGAATCATTTGTCGAACTTGCTGCAGTGTATAATTAAAGGAATTGTCATTAGGAACATAAGATAATTCTATAAGTCAAAAAATTTAAAGTCACAATGTTAAAACAAATTCCTACTCATATTATCAGAACTACTAACAATATAAAAGTGCAGCATATTAAGTGTACATTTTTGTAAAAATTATACTCTTAATACTACCATATTATTAATTATATTATTACATACACACATTAATTAGAAATTATATTATTTTATTGAATCCATATATTTACTTATGCTAATATTCCAGGTTTTATATCTCTAAATTCAGCTTTTAAATTTCTTGTGAATTAATAATGCATTAATAATGCATCAAATTAATTGTATGTGTGTGTGTGGTACATACTATACATATCTATTAAATTAATCGATCATATTAATTAAATAATAGAATTAAAGTTTTAAAAAAATATAGACAAAGTTAAAAAATGTCAAATACTACTCACATTGCAACAATACTAACAATATGAAAGTGCAGTATATTAAAATATATTTTTTGTAGAAATTAAATTATTAGTTATATTATTAATCACACATACATTAATTATAAATTGTATTATATTATTGACATATATTTTGTTTATTTTTTTGTTATCAAAACGCCTTAAATTAAAATTAAAATCCTAAAATTTATTACTAAGAATAAAAAATAATCGTGGTAAAGAAAAGTAATATATGTGTATATTTTAGAATATGTAAAACGTTTTTTACTATCTAGATCTACATATCTATTAATTTAAATTGATCGGAAAACAAGCAGTCAAAAAATTGAAGTTGAAATCAAAGAAATAAATTTAAAATTTCATTATACAACTTAAAATATATTGTAAATAAGATAAAATTGATTGTTATAATATATAATAAGAAATATCTTCTCTTTTTAATATAGTTTCTTCGAAATGCACAACTTGTACGAATAATTTTCAAATTAATAGTTTCTTTTCTATATAAAAAATAAAAGACAAATAATTTTTAATTTTGCTGAAAAAATTCGAGAACAAAATTTATTAATTATCAGATTTGTTTGTGAATGGACAAAACATTTGTTGATATAAAAAATGTAAACTGGAAAGGTATATTAAAGCTGTTAAAGAAAACGTATTTCAATAAAAACTCTCGATATCTATCGTACATGAAAGACGACATACAAAGTCTATAAGCGCCTTTAAAATTTCGTGTGGAATTCGAACAACCAATAGTGTTTAAGCAAGCAATCCAATTGGCCTTCAAAGCTAGATACCGTCTTCTACATACATTAGTCAGTCATCACTGATCTGTTGTCATATACAGAACATATAAAGACATAAAATGTGTGGTAAACAATTTTTTTTCTGTTGGCTTAGAAATCATAAGTATCATCTTGATTAATATTAATTATTTATGATGCAGTTTTTTGTAATATTTGACTTTGTATTATGCTATTGACATTTTTGCTAAATATTTTAACGAAATAATCAGGATTAGTATCGCATGACAGGCAAATATCTTGTAATTTTCGTAACTTTATCAGATAATGTAAGTATCCTGATTTCTCATCGCAATTAATATCTATTATTTGCTAAATTTTGAATTTTATCAAAATAACATAATTCTTTTAATAATAACAAATATCCATATAGATTCCACTATACAGATTTAATATATATCAAATAAGTGTCAAACAACGTTCAATGTCATTTAGTCAAACTAAATTATAATTACTTTTATTTTGTTTAACATATTCTATTAAATATTTTATTTTCATTACTTCTTTATATATATATATATATATATATATATATATATATGTTTAATAAGAAATATTTTTCATAATTTTATACAATTTTCTGTGAAATCTTAGTATCAATATTTTGCTTTATTATTAATTTCAGACAACTAATATAAAGATATCAAGGTATATTAATATCAAGAAATATTACGATTCTATTACTTAAGAAAAAAGCAATTTCAGTTCAATTAAGTTTTATAAAAAAAGGAATTAGATCTCACATTATGCGATTAATTCACACATTTGCAATAATTCTATTCGTGATTTTATTTTACGGTAAGATAATTCATATTTCTAGATATATGTATATATAGATTATATATATTTTTCTTTGTTTTGTTAATTATTTAATCACAAAATTTAAACAAGAACAGAACAATTACATTTTTATAAGAAATAAAATAATAAATATATGTTTATAAAAAACGCAACATAAAGAATTATGTAACAAATTATTTTAAAATTTAAAAGTTTAAAAGGTTTAAAAGAAATATATATATATATATATATATGAACAAGAATAATATATATTAAAAATGTAAATTATTACAAAAATCATTATCAAAATAAGATATATAAAAATGAAAATATGTTATTAATGTTATATTTTTATGATTGTTACAATTTTATTTATTCTAATTAACTTTCTTATTAATTCTTTGATTACATAAGATAATCAAATAAAAATATTGACAAATCAATACAATGTCAAGGGCTAACAAACCACGTTAGAACGTCACATAAATAAAACTAAAAATTTATATATACAAAGTCAGATGTTTCAACCTATATAGTAAAAAATGGTACTCATCATTCACATGCATGTCTTTTCGGACACAGAATAAAACTGTCGTGATTGTAATGTTTAAAAAAGCATGTTTAAAAAACTTCTGAATTTAAAAATCGTCTCTACAAGGCATTACAATGTATATTTTATTTTTTAAATTCCGTTTAATTATTTATTATGTTTATTAAGATGCCTTACTTGTAGGTTGAAACGTCTGACTAACAATAAATAACGTGACAATCTAGCTTAGGAGGCTCATTAGTTTTTGACATATTGTATTAATTTTTAAATTTACTAAACTTATATAAAATAATTGTTAAAATTAAAAAATATTAAATTTATTACTAAATTTAATTAATTTGACGATTTAATAGTAAACATACTAAAAGCAAACTTTACTAATAATATTAAATAATTTAATTTACTAACGAACTTATTTTAGCCATACAAAATTTTTATCTCTTTAGTAATTTTTCACACAATAAGTATTAATTTCTAATGATACAATATTACTCTAGTTATTAGTTAATATAAATATTTATTAAATGTAAGTTTTTTCCAGATATTCCAAAAGAAAACATGGTAGTAAAGAAAAATGATGCTAGATTCCGAGGCCTAGAGTCAGAATCTTCAAAGAACTTTCTTAGAGATCTTCTAAAGAAAAGTGTCCTTATTTTAGTGTTTTCAATAAAATTATTATTAGTCATATTTATAAGATTAATATTAGCCATGTTTTTATTTATAATAATTGTATGTCTATTAAATGTATTTATGCCATTATTTCAATTTATACCATTATGTCAATATGGAGGTCTCTTTTTTGCTTTTTATCTTTTGTATATATAACTACTGTATATATATTTATCTTCTTTTTAATGAAACTAGAATTAGTATGGATCTTTTTAATGGAATTGTAATTAGTATAGATAGTATAGAGTACTTAGCAAGTTACTAAAGTGTTATTGATAAGTCAAATATACATTCTAATTTCATGACTTCATAAATAATTTACTTATGTGCTTTCGCTATCTTCTATCTTATTTTGTATCCAGAGAACCAACAAACAATTAATAAATTTATTGATATAATTGTATTATTCAAGACAAGGAAATGCTATCAAGATTATAAAATAAATTAAAACTTAAAATAAAAAATACTCTTTATTTTAAATAAATATTACTTATTTTTTGTAAATGTTGTTATTAGAACTATTCAAATAACTATTTATTTAAATCATGTATTCTTTACTGTCAGTGTATAAAACATATACTGATGTATATAAAACATATATAACAAATATTAACGTTTTATGTAATAGGCTCACGAAAGATTTAGATGAATAAAGAGGACTTTCAAGTGAAATCTCTCGTATCAAAGCATGCTTAATTGCAGTTGTCATTAAATGCGGCGAGTTATCTTCCGGATAAGCTTACATCAACTCTAATTACCATCTCAATGCGTTCGAAAAATTTACTACCTTTTTATGGACACATTGCCGTCGTCTCTCTCCTTTTCTCTCCTTCTGTTTTTCTATTTTTCTTCTCTCTCTTTGTCAGAGTGCTTTATTAAAATACCATTGAAGAAATCGTCGGACGACCTAAATTATAGCTGGGAGACGCGCCCTCTGGTCAAAGATTTGCTTCTATTGTACACCGATCGCCGTAATCCCGGTCCACTCACCGTGACACTTGTCACCTGATTTTATCGCGTCGTTAAACGTCCCCGACGCTCGTACCGACATCAACGACGCTTAATTGTGTATTTATTGCCAACGATGGAATCTCATCGTTTACGTCGCGCGCTTCGTCCCTTTACGGATCGAGTTTACGGCGATCGAATGCCAATCCTCCCGACTCTTGCCACTTATTCTTCGAGACACGTATGGAAGCGAGTAAAGATCCGCTTGTGAGAAAAGAAGATGCTAGTAAATGCGCATAAAATGCACGATATTTCTGGTAAATGCATTTCTTAATCATATTATATATATGTGTTGCATAATAGTTAGAAAAATTAACCTCGTAGAAATATGATGCATAACAATAAATGTGAAATTATTACAAGATATATAGACGATACTTTTATCGTCACATTCGTTAATTAAATATAAATTTAAGCGGAAGATTTTCATCTAGTATTTTGTTAATAGAAGCAAAATTTATTGACAGTAACAAACCAGACATCATCATAGACCGTGCTTTTTATAATTAAAATTCCTGCGCTAATTATAATTACCGGCACACGTGTGCATATTCAGCCGAAATCAGACAGCGTCAGAAAGAAAACAATCACTTATTAAATTTAAGACAAACACGTAAAGTTACAAAAAATCTTCATATAATATTAGCAATAATAATTTTAAAGAGACGCTTACAAGAAATTATTATAAATTTAAATTCATTTAAACATTTTAAAATATGTAAAGTCATGAAAGAAAAAAATATATAATCTGATATCATTATCATAAATTTGTATGCACAATTATTTAAAACATTATTCTCATTTTGCAATTGGATATTTAAAAAAAATGCATATATCTCTAAAGAGTTACATATAGTTATAAATAAAATATTTTTGATTTTAAATTTGCAATTACTCGATTTCTCATTTTGTCTGGATTTCATTTAATCATTTAAAAATATAACGCAAATAAAAGATGCGTATCAAAATCTTGAAAATATTTTCGATCGAAGGAAACGATAGTCGCAAGGAACATGTTGATAAGTGATAAAAATGTAGATCTGATTATTCTTGAAGTTTTATTGATATCGTCGAAGAGAAGGGGGTCGTGTTCACCCTTTAATAATTGTTATGCAGAACGGACATTAACTCGAGTAGTCGGAAACGACTACTTGAGAAACGATATTTCAGCAACATCGTGATTTCAATTAAAAGATTTTTCATTTTTTGATAGTTCGTGAAATAAAATTAATAATAAATTACATTCGACCGGTTAAGAGTTAAAACGAGCTGAAACTTGTTATAAATAAAATTCTTGCGTAGAATCAACAAATCGATGAGGTTTAATTGGTTCACCATAATTATTGAAAATTCAACGAACGGATAAAAATTCTTCAAGTGACAATCTCTTTAATGTTAAAGAAAAACAAGAAAACTATAAATCATATCCTTTCGCGATGTTTCGCGAATCTACAAGCCTCCAACAGCGTGTTTATATGCTGAGAGACTTGAAGATCTTTATTTTTAATTTAAGTGCTATACATTATCACATAATTATTCGCATATTTGTTGTTAATTTGCCATTTTCCTTACATTATTATAGTGATACACTCGAGTCTTTAGTTAAGATATAAAATTAAAAATAGAAAAAAACTAGAAAAAAAGTAAAAAAAAATCAAAAATTAAAATAATTATCGAATCAAATAGAGCTATTAAATAATGGTGAATACATTTATTTTTTGATAATATTTATTCTTAAACTTTACTTGACACAAAATCATAAAATTGAGCAGGTAATGCAAAATTCAAGAATAATAATCTTTACAGCATAAATGCATCTATTAAATGAGTCTATCGCATACTTCACTTTTCAAGATTTCTACTTGATCCTACTTCACTTCCTCCACTGTAAAGTTTCAAACGAAAGCAGGAGCAGAGTTGGGAGGCACCATTACAATAACGTCTTTAATTAACAAGTTTAAAAGCAACGAAGAAGCGCGTCCTACGACGAGTCTGACGTCTTCCATTTTGCATAGACGCGACTTCGCGACTGAAGGAGGTCGAAGTCGAAGTGCTTCGGAAGTTCGTCAGGTTTCATAACGAAGGGAAGTCGTGACGGCGGTTCGTTCCTCTTTACAACGAGAACGATGAGGGAAAGAAGAAAGTCTTTCGATATTCACTTCCCTTCCTTCCGCTAATCGCTCGTGATGGGAAAGTCGTAAAAAAATAGGAAAAGGGAGAGAAGAGAGAGAGAGAGAGAGAGAGAAATAAGATCGCTTTACGAGTACCCGGAGATGGGGGAGTGGATATGTTCGTAGAAGGGCCGCGCTTTCCCGCGCGTCACGGAAGGCGTCGAGCTCGCGAAAAGTATGCATCACGCGAGACCGCCTTGTTACCTGCAGGTGCACGCCGGCGTACTCTAGGTGCAACGGCATACAACGCTCGTGGCTAGCTGCCACGATCATAAAGCGAACAAACCGAAAACTGTCCTGACGACTGGTACGACTGTTCTGTGAGACAATGCCTTTGCGCATTGATCGTAACGCCTAGAGTTTTCGAGTCGCATTACGGAAAACCAGCGTGCATTCAGGTCCGATCGGTGTAATTTACATGGGAAAATTGACACCCTCTGAACGTCATAATCATACGCCAGCCTACGTCTTAAGATGCCCCTTCTTATGTTAGACTAGCTATAGTGCTGTGTGTATTGTTCGTTTTGAAGATAATATTATTTCAATCTGGAAAAAGAGTCTCTTACAGTTTCCTAACTTCGAACTGACAGAATTTATTTAACGATCATTTTTATTAATCAATCTTGAAGATTAATCTTGGAAGAAAATCAAAATAAGATTAGACTAGAGTAAAGAATCAAATAAACTTTTAATTTCAAAGATCAATTCTTTGAACAACTTTAATCAATAATGTATAAATGTTAAATACATATATACATTATTGACAATTTAATCATCTTATAACTCAGTGCTCGATTCGCGTGTGTTAAAGTTACCTGTCTTGATTCCGTGGAGATAAGGGTTTTTTATGGTTCTCGCGCTTCACAGCGCGTGTATCGTAATTCATGTTAAATATGCGAGACGCGTTGTCGTCGACATTATTGCCCACAGATTTACGCGTTAGGATAATGATATACATTGCGTATAATAATACAACTTCCCGTTTAGAGACTCGCCGTAAAGTGACCTGCAATTTAATATGCTGAGCACGCGTGCTGTCGAAGACCTTCCCAGTTATGCATATGTATGTACGTACGTACGCGGGATAATCGGTGGGAACCGAGAAAGAGCAAAGGTTACGGGTGGACAGCAGTCGGTCTTGAGCCGGTGGCACTGCGCCGGGAGAGTTCTTCTGAATGTTGCTGCCAGGGACAAGTCTCCGTGAGTCACGATCGGCGATGACCTATGAATATACGATAAAACGTAACCGAAGGTCTTTTCGACGCGTACGGAGCTCATTCACACGCAGCTACGCGACTCCATACCCGACGTTCGATACGCAATAATCTGGCGTTTATCGAAATGCCAATGTACCGTACGAAAGACACTTCACAAACGCAGATAAGAATATATATAAATATAAAACGTATAACCGAGACAGCTGTTAATTCTGGTGATAAATTTGTTAATTATTACGTAAGATAATATTAATGTTGAATGGTCCTTAAATTGAAATGTTGTCTAACTAAATCTTTTTGCGAAACTGAGACACTGGGTACTATTGTGCTACGAGGCTCTAATATAAAATAAAGCTACTCTATTCTAATTCTATCAATTCTAATAATTAGCACGGGACTGAATAAGCGCAACCGAAAGACTCCGAGGGCGGCTCTCCGAAGGTACAATTCGGTTCTAATTCGATTATCGCCGACGACAAGCGATGGGTCGCCGGGCTCGCTTTCCGTTTTTTATTGTTGCCTCAAAGGGGACTACCGACCGACATATTTTCAGGAAAAGACACATTTCGAATGGTGGTGTAAGGTGGAAAGAGGAGTGAATCAGGTGGAGAATTGCGTGCCTGACGATGCACGCGGTGCATCGGAAAAAAGGGGTCGGTCGCGTCCTCGATGTTGATTGTTCTCGGCATCATAAACGTATCCCTATTCTCCACTGGGTAGTAGTGTGAATCACGTCGCGCGTCGCGTTTGTGGTTTTACGGCTTTTCCAGAATTTTAAGGACCGCACTAAATGATCGAGAAAGAATTCGATGATGGACGTCCGACTCACGTCCCTCCCGTCCTTGGTTCCCCGACCTCGACGGGCTAAAATAGTTTTCCCCCTTTGAAGATAAACGCGGCGCGGCGAAATAAAAAGAGACAATGTTGTGTAACATTGTTCAACTTATATCTGCAACACAGTACGTTAGAAGGATGATAAAGATTATATATAGTGTAGTTAGAGAAAAAGAGAAAGGAAAAAAAGTGTCAACGAAAAGATAATGTCAAACTTAAATTTCAGTTAATATTGAATAAAATTTGATCTTGAAAATCTAATAAAATTTAATAATTATAAAACGTTTAATTAGATATTATATATTTATTAAAACAAGAGTTCTTATAAAAATTATATTACTAATTTTTAAATATTTAGGAGAATGTTATATGTTTCCGAAATTAATGCATACGGACATTAAAACAAGTCAATTAAAAATTAAAGTGCAAAATTAATAATCTTGATCATTCTCCTTCGTTGTTCCAGGGAGAAATTTTCATTCACCAAAACTTGTATTTATTAGTCGTAAGATTTCGCGATTTTAATTGCACTTTACCTTCTCGTCTTCCAGAGTTGTGACATCGCTGCTTCGCCAAGCGACGCGTTCTACGGAAGAGAAATCAGCGCCGAGGCTCTAAATACCTTTCGTCTCGATATCATCAGCCATTCACCTCTGGAACGCCCGCCGTTCATAATGGTCGAGCGATCTCTGGCTCACGCTCCGCTTCCGATCGCGCGTCTCGCGACGGCGAAATCGCGTCCCGCCTGCCCTACGTTCCGAGGCTCCCTCGGTCTGTCGCCCCGCGGAACGACCGGTTGACAGTTGACACCAGTTTGACAATGCACCGTGCTCTGCCATTGTTGGGAGCCGCGTGAGCGTGCCGGCTTGCCATTGTTGGGGCGTCGCGACGCCTTCGTTCTCCTCCTTCTCTCCTGTCCTCGTTCGCTTCTGTCCGCTGGTCTGATCTCTTCGTTATACGAATAACGCGTTTTGCTTCCTATCTCTCTTTCTCTTCATCCACATGAAAATGTATTCTCCCTTTTTCGTTATAATTTAATTAAATGCTTGCTCGCAGTCCTTTCGCCTTACTCCAGTGACAGTTTTAAGGAAATTATCGGTATCGAAACATATAATGCTCTAATATAATCTAATCTAATTTTTCTTCCTCTACCTTCACAATTTAATATCGTCTTGCATTTTTTTCGATTAATCGACGTTTGTCTTTTTCAGTGTGTACCTTCCCTTTTGGGCTCACATTTTCCATCCGATTTTTATTGTACTAAATATTACTTTCGCCGCAGTTTTTTTACATAATAAATTTTTTTAATGCTTGTCCTGTTATTTTTCTCCTTGTTTATATTAATTTATATTAATTGTACTTGTAACAATTTGATTTGAAATAAAAACATTAAACCGTTAAACAGAAATATAAACTGTAAATATAATGCAGTCTAGCCGATTTCTATTCTTTCACGTTAAACTGCCTGAAACTCTGCTCTCCGCGTTGGCTCGTTCTACCCGTTGCTTCTCTCCATTCGCGCCTGTTATTTTAATACGCGAGCTCTTTTCCCCTTTGCACTTGCCTCCTTCCATCCCGTGGTACACGTGTAAGTGAATAATTTAGTGACAGAGACACAGCCGTCCGGAATTCGCGTCGTACCATCGCTGTCGACCGCACACGGACCCACAGCGACAAGTTACACAATGCCGGCGCGTGACGCGCCCCTCGATTTTTCGCTTTTTATGCGAAACGGCGGCGGCGGCGGCGGCGGCAACGGCGCGGGGGTGGCGCCGAGCTCCATTGTGGCCGAAGGGGTTCCGGCCCGCGGGAGAGCGTCGCGACACGGGGGTGCGCGCGCGATCGGTGCACCGTAAAAATTGAAGCGGGGCTCGCGTGGAAGCGTCACGTCGAGAGAACGAATGACAGGATATCCTTCTCGTGCGGTAGTTTGCGTTGAATTTCCCACACGTACCCGCCGCCGACCGACGGGACTTCGATACAAAAATGTTCCGATGGAATAGAGAGACTTCGTCAGAAAATAAAACCGGATTTGTCTCTTGGGTTTTGGAGAGACATATCGTCTCTCCCTCGCGCGCCTCTTTTTCATTCATTTTCTTTAAAGTCTTTTTATACCCGAATAAAATACCTTGCAGAATTTATGCGTGAAGAATCGACTCACATGGTAATTTTTTTCTTTCACTCTTTCCCTCTCTCTCTCTCTCTGTATTAAAAGCCAAGCCTGTAATCACGCATTAATGATCACGCGTTTTCCCATACGAAATCGGACTTGCGAGCATTTTATTTAAAGCCGACTTTTGGCTGATGGAACGCCTCGTTTTTCCATCGGCGTTAAGCTCGCGTACGCACGGCCGCCGCCGATCGATCCCGCGCGCCTGCAAATAAACCATTCGCAAATTAAAAGCGAACAGCCGGCGAGCTTGCGGATGATTTCGGGAAGCGGCAGATGCGCCAACGGGTTACTTGTTGCGCCTTCGAATTGCGATAATCGCGATGGTATTTAAACTCCAACTCTGGGGGTACTAACCTGCGAGCGTATATTCGTGAACCGGTCCTGAGTGCGTACATCTCGAAAGAGAGATCTCAAGAGTGTTGAGAGTGAATGGAACGATATCTCCACAGATATATATATATATATATATATATGTATTGCAGATACTATCTGAAATATTGCCATCATGACACATCTCTTCTCTCGCGAAGTAAAAATTGCCGCTGCTGAAAGCCTCGATATTTCAGCAGCGGGTCGGGAAGGAGGAGGCGCGCAATAATGTCGAACTCGAGACTGGCCCTTTTCGAGGAATCAATTAACGTTGTCTGACTGCTCCAATAACACTAATTGATTTGTCGGACAGGAGGAACGTTATTCGCGCCAAATGAGTCTCGCGTCGGCCGACCACCAGCCAAGGGAAAAATCGCGCGGCGGCCGCGCCACGGAAAGGGGTTTGGTAACTGAGACGTCAACCGCGCCACGGTTCACAATTCCGGGACGACACGCGTGAGACGACGTACGTACGCGCGTGCATCCGCGCGACATTGACGGAGCGTAGTCGTCCGCGAAAGCAGCCAGCCAGCCAGCCCGAGCCAGCCAACCATCCAGCACGCGGATGCACCTCGCCGCGTTTGATAATGCATTAACGCCGGTGGATCAGAATATTAGCATAGCATACGCCCATCGCATTTGAATTGAGAGGCAGCGGCCCCACGGTGTATAAGCAGAAGCGAGGAGAAGGCGTCCCAGCGTCTCTTTGTCATGCTAATACGGCATCCATCCGACCGGGCGGCGGTGGCGGCGGTGGCGGCGGCGGCGTCGACGACGGCGGTTCCGACGTAGAGAGAGACGATGACTCTGCATCGTTTACGCTCCTGTTGCGGCTACGAACGCGCGTTGCCGCGCACGGTTCCAGAAACAGGGCCGATGGCCGCCTTCCGGTTTCTCTCTTTTTCTGTTTCTCACTCCCTTTCTTCTGTCCACAAATTTCTCCTATAATGATTTAGGCGCCGATACTTTTATCGGTAAACGGACGAACGTATGCTAGATCCAAATCGAAGCACAAACTGAGGAAACGATACGCGAAGTGATTTGGAGGAAATTACGAAAGTCGGAGAACACCGGCGCGTTCGGGGATTTGATATGTACAGAAAAGAGTTTCTATAAGCATGGATTTCACCGCGAATCGTTAAGCCAATTTGCCGGAATTGAAACGTTTCGACGGCGAAAAGCCGAGTTTCTAAAGTCTGCGGTAGAGACGCGTATACTATACCTAATTGACTATCGAGACCCGATCTTCTCTCAAGCGTCACGAATTAATTTCAGCGCGACTACGGCGAGGAGTTTCTACGACTGCAAATTCATGCACTCGTAACAAACTCGTAACAGTATTTCGAATTGGATGATACAGCGGCACGGCGATCTTCATTCCTTTTCCTGACATCTATCGTCATTTCAGAAGGAGGGCAATGGCCTTGCGATCTGCATGAATTTCCTATGATCGTTTGAAGCCTGAAGACCGTAACGTTCCTCGTGATCGCTGACGCTTGCTGTATAGTGGAATAAGTAAGAAGAATAAGAAATAGAGGTAAATTGATCCATCGTGAGCCATAACGCGTAATAGATCGTTTGATGAATTCTTTCTATGTATTTCTCTCGCAAAAGAAATATCCCATGTTAGCGGAAAACCGATCATTAGCATTATAATAAACGCACTCTTCCAAATACCCATTAAAAAAAAATGTTAAGATATAATTAATGAGGGAAAATTTCATAGGTTTGGTTTAAGTATTTCAGTAATTATGTTTTAGGTAAAATAAAAAGTTATGTGAGTCGAGTATTTTATTACATAAAATAAATACCTCATTATCAATTCCTTTAATAATTGTGAACTAGATCACTTAACTGTAAATACAAATAAATAAAAAAGCACCTATTACGGATTGAAGCTGAATCTTGGTGTCTATTTGATATGTAATCATATCAAATACGTTTTTAGAAACTGCGTTCTGAACACTGCATCATCGAAAATTTGAAATGCAATCATAAACTAAAGCTAGAAATAAATATCACAAATGAAATCACAATTGTCAATTTAATAATGATTTTACCCAAGAAAAAATATAAACAATTAATAATATGTAAATAATTCCTCTAATTTTATCGTCATCGTAGCGCCAGCTTGGCGTTTCTAGTTCTTAGCTTGCTATTTTCTCGGAATTTTTATCGTTGCGCGATCCACGATTAAAGGAATTAATAATATGCTATTATATCCATGATGTCGTTAGAATATTTTCACGATGGAATTGATACGTACGCCGTGCGATGCGAATATTTCTGCAGAAGGGATCGCGTCGAGGAATCGTAGTGACGTACAGTAGTGAGAGGCGAGGATAAATCGATGTATCGGCGATAGAACGTCAGGCATCCAGGCGTCATGATCAGAGAGGCGGTACGTCGATCTATGCGATCGCAATTAATGGCTCGCCGATATCGTGGGATAAATGTCTCTGCTATGTGTCGTTTGCATACATTGGTATGGCTGCTGCAGGCTAGAATGCTGATGTCGCGATCGTTTGAGAAAACACTTTCAATATTACTGAAGAGAAAGAGAGAGAGAGAGACAGAGAGAGAACTGACTGAAATTGCGCTGATCATTATCTAAAGCGTATTCCTTTACATGTCTAAAATTATCAAATTAAGTAAACAATAAATGACGTATCAAAAAATTATAACTACACGAAAAGGTTTCATTTTTTATTTAAACATCAAACATTCAGCTTAGATACCGATCAGAAAATAATTTTGTTGGTCAAAATAATTATGAACGACACTCAACAATGAGCAGTGCTATACAAAATATTAACATTCCAGCAACTAATTCGAACACTCTACATAACTATTTTGATAGTTTAACAAAAACTGTTTTCAGATTTAACAAAATTGTTTACTGTAGTAAAATAGTTCTTTCCGTGTATTAATTTTATGACATATGTATCGATCGATTTAGAGCAAAATAACATTTAGAGAAAAATAGTCATGTAATAGATGAACCATTATCTTCAGAAATATTACCTGTAAGCTGTCAGCGTCCGGATATGCAATTCGATTAGAAATATTTCTCTCTGTGGCGAACGGGCGTCCGCTTAAAAGCCGCGTCGGCGCTTTCCCTCCATTTACACGAGTTCGACTCGCGCGGTATATTAATTCCACCGCGCGCGGCTTTAATTCTTCGGGATTAGTCACGCCGATAGATCGATTGATGCGATCAGATAAAGCTGCCGATAAATAGCTAGATATTTTGCACACAAATGTACACGGAACGGACGAGCGCCGGTGTGACGCACCGCCGTTCTCGCCGTTAGTTCTGCCGATCGCGTAAACGCGCGAATAATTGCTCCACGTTAATGATAGGTCAACCTCACCACGATGTGCGTGTGATCTATGGCGTATTAAATTCCGCGCGACCTTCGATCTTCTATCGATGGCGAGGATCGTCGATTCTTAGGAGCAATCGCCAGTATAAATCACACGGCGGAGAAGGGAACGCCGCTCGTCGTGAAAAGCAATTGATTCTTTATCGGTGGAGACAGAGTCATGATGACTGCTCATGCGAATGACACAGATCGAGAGATAACGCGAGACTATTCGCGACTTCACGCTCGCCGCACTTTTCGACCGATAATCTACGCCTCTACGCGCTGGGAATAGCGTTAGTAATTAATGTTTAAACGCATCTCCACGCTCACGTCCTCCGCGATCGATTCCGTTAACTGTTAAGCAAGCCATTACTAAGTCGAGTTCTTTGGCATCGCACATCGTAATTCAAGCGATATGGAAGGGAATACGCGTGCTAAATTCTATCGCTTCTAGACAACACGAGCACGCTTTTCGTGCCGATCGTTGTCTCGGTTGTGCAATAAATCAATAAACATCGTAAATCTTCCTAACACTCCGCTAAGACGACAGATCGAATCTCTCTCCTTCTCTCTCTCTCTCTCCCTCCCCCTCTCTCTGTGCGCGAAACCGTCGCGCCAAAAATACGCTTTGGATTTCCGGACGAATAAATTTCACCGCGAAATCACCGACGGTGATCCCGACCGGGCGAAATGATTGGCTGCCAAACGCTCGGAGCGATCCCAGATTAAATCGCTGACCTGCTTGCACGACGCGCTTTCGTACCGCCCCCCGAATCTAACGAAGAAACGCACATCCCGTGCAAGAAAACCGTTCGATCGCGAGCCAGTGCACCGATACGCGCGCAGCGGATTCATAAATAAACCGGAGGTACACCGTTGCGTGGGTGTGGTCAGTCTGCCGGGCTCGAAGAGCGACCTTACGTCGGCGATTGGCAAACAAGAGGGAAAGAAGACAACAATTAGCAGACCGAGCTGAGAGACTCCATTAAGCCGGACAGAGGCATTCACAGTTATATTAGCGAGAACGAGGAAGACAAATTTATAATTGCTATCGCCTCTTATAGACTCTCACACGGTGCGTCCTGCGTAGGAGTGAAGGCGTATAAATCAATGCGAATCGCCTCGCAAACCCGTTCACTCTTTCGTGACGATCGTCTCTCCGCGAATGACCGATTGTATTTTTATATGTTTGCGATGGCAATTTCCTCGTTCCTTCTTTTCTCCCTTTCTTTATTAATTTTTGTGATTATTTTTCTTTTCGTTATTTAGTAGTACCAAGTCTTTAATTCTATGGCAAGACAATGCTGGCCTCTTGAAAGGCGTTATGGTGTGACTACCGATTTTTCTGTCTTCAATTTTGATATGATCGATGTCCGATTATAATCATCGCGTCTCCTCTTTTCTTTCCCCGCTGTTCTTCCTCTCTCTCTTTCTCTCTCTTCTATTCCTGCGTGTTGCGCGTCGTGTCCCGACGGAAACCTTTCTCTCGAAGGCTTTTCCACTTCGCGGACATATCGGACGTTCTTATCTCGACCGACTAGCAGACTGCGTAAGGACTACCGGCTGGAATCAGATAATGTGACGAGCGGAGACAAAAGGATGCATTAGCCAACAAGTCGGTGGCTAATTATCCTGCACTTCCATTTTCGAGGATAGGCGTGACCGCCGCTGCCGCCGCCGTCACGCGGAGAGAGAGAAAGACAAGAAAGAGAGAAAGAGCCGCGAGGAAGAGAACCGGCGACCCGGCTCCGATCTCGCCGAACCGCAATGACAAATCCCGCATAAATTACGAGTGCCAAGGCCGGTCGTGATCGGTCACGCCTTCCCGCGTCGGCACCGCGCGCCGTTTACCGATCGGCTCGGCTCGGACACTTTTGTGTTACGTAACAACTCGGCGAGAGCAGCAGACGGCGATTATGACAATCGTGCGGCAATTTAAAGATCGGCCATCGTCGAAACTTCCGGCACGACGGAGCGTGAGCTCTTTCTTTCTCCCTATCGATGACGAACGACTCGGATTTTACGTGTGTAAACTCCATATCGTTTAGCATAAAAACTTGACTCGAAATTGTTTTTATTGTCGATTACTGTCATTTAAAGATGAGAGTTATTCACAATGGAGAGAGAGTATGTGTTTTTGTTGTTTGACTTTGGGAAGATGTCTTCAGGCAAATGATATATGTAAATGATTTATCACACGAGTCTATTAGATCCGTAATTTATATTGTAAGGAACATTTTGTAAGTTTTATTATATTTTAAATTTTTGATTTTGAATCAAACTGTTTTTTTAAGTCTATCAAGATATTCATAAAACAATTTCAAGTTGTGTTTAAAGATTGGAGAATATTTAGAGAAAATTGTGATAAACTTGCAGTGTAAAAATAAATGCGATCAATTGAGAATAAATTAGAATTATCATAGATATATGAATATTAATTGATTATAATCTACTATTAATAATCGATTATAAAAAAATAATGATTCTTAGTGGTGGCGATTACGAGAATTCATACTTTCACCAAATATTAAAACAGCGCAAACGTGTTTTCGACTTTACCTCTCTTCGCATAATTAATGCCAATGATTGATGATTGACCAAAGATATATTTGTATCTTCGCTTACCTGAAACAGAAATAAGAGCATGCATATTAATAGACCGTTATTTTTAATATAATTTAATTTGATCTTCTATTAAATTATTTTTGTATATAACTAAACACAAAGTAAACGTAATACAAGATCGTCCTTTTAATTTAAAACGAGACAAAGTCTAAAAAGTTGGATTTTAAATTGACTAAAAAATTTTGCTATAAGAATTATATCTAATTAATTTCGGGAGACTTAATAATTGTCGTGAAATCCAAAACAGAGCATAATGGCCTCAATAGGTACAAGCAATGTGACGCAACCCAGGCGTGGGAGGCGCTTGGACACGCGCCGGTACATTAATCATTACGCACTTAATGAAACTTATGATCGCTTTCGCGGACTCAATGTGAACGACCCACGCCGCAGCATGGGTTTGCGATTTTACGTTGTCGCCCTCGGCGGGGACACAATGGCGAGCGTCAAGCAAAAAGGCGGAGGTGGTGCCGTAGGTGTCTCCTCGGTCGGTGCCGATCGCGTGTGTCCTATTCGCACGCGGAAGGCGGAGGAGGAAATCTCTATTCTGACATCCCGATGGCGCGCCGGGCTTCCGACACCAAGGAAAATTGGCACTTGTCGCAGAGCACCGGTCGTTTGTGGTCGACGACGACACGGAGCGGGAAGACACGCGTCCGCCATTGTCCGGGATGGGATCGAATCGGATCGGATCTGTCCCCGGTATTGTCCGGGTCCGACCGCGTGAGCGACCGCACGCAACCGGCTCGCCCTCGATGTGACACCCTAAGTTGACAGTTTCCGGACCGACGATCGGGACGAGGAGGCTATTGTGCGCGTCTTCGATCGCATGACGAGGCATTGTGCACCTCACACGCATTGGCACGCAGAGCCGGTGACATCGTGCACGCTTCAGTGATTCGTAAAGGCATAATAGGATTATCCCCTCGATCAGGGGGTGACTCCTCGGTGAGAGGGCGAAGGGAACGAAAAGTCGTGGCTCTTTGTCGCACCTCCGCGCCAGCATTGTGGCCGGTGGCACTGTACGAACCTGCCGACCTCGAGAGGACACGGTCTTTCGGGGTAGCTCGCAAGAGATTGAATCGTCCTTTCTAAAAGTCTTGCTCGGTGGCATTTTTCCCCTAGCAAGCGTGCGCGGCGTCGAGCGCAGACAAATATTAAATCGCGATCGTGGAGATAGAGAAGCTCTTACGGAGGTTAATCAGCGTGCGCGGATCTAACGAAGCGGGATGGTAATTATCTTACTACGCGCGAGCTTCGATTTAAGCGCTTTACGATCCAGCACGGAAATCTCGGTGATTTCGTCCGTTCGTACTTTTAGAAGGATCAGAGGTGAAGGGTTGCGCGCGCGAGTAAAGATTTTTTAAAAATAAAATTTTTCAGTGAATTTTTAAATGAGAAAATGTTGAAAGTAAAAAGCTTCTACTTATTAGCGTAAAAAGATGGGCATAAATTAAACGAATTTAATATATTATTTTTATGAAATATACACATATAATGCGATCTCTTTCTCTCTCTTTCTGACTAAATGTTCTAATCTATTGTTTTTTATATCTTCTACATTTTGAGAATTTTGACTTCTCTCAAATAAATTCATCATAAATATATTATAATGCTTTTATACTGATAAATGTAGACTCAACTTTTGTCTATTGAATCTTTGTACTCACGTCGAAAACAAAAATGCAGTGAGAAGTCAATTTTTTCGTCGAGAGAGGGGGAGAGAAAGATCTGAGTAACATCACTTCTTTTTCCGTCACTTCCCACGAGCCATTCCCATGCGATGCAAAACTTGTGCGGGACGACTCAAGGCTGAAAGATACCAGGTGCATCGGCACCGTTCCGCTTGCATCGCGACGGGTCTCATTCCAGGCGAGATGACGAAGCCAGTATAGAGCCAGCAAGAAGGGAGTAAGGGGCAAAGAGAGAGAGAGAGAGAGAGAGCGGATGGCGCGGGGGTGAGGAGATGGCGGCGTGTAGAGGTGGAGGAGAAACGAGAAGAAACGGACCAAAAGACCGGAGTGTGATGAAATCGGCGGGCACGGCGATGACGGGATACGACGTGATGGAGGCGAGAGAGGGGGCCCCCTGGCAATTAGCTCAAACGAACCGGGAGTGGCGTGACATGTACTTTGTCGCGCACGTCTTCTGACATCAGCCACCGTGGGAGACGTCAGTCCGTGGGCTTCTTCGTCGTCGTCGTCGTCGTCGTCGTCGTTGCACTCGTCACGATCTTTGTTGTCGTCGTCATCGTCATCGCCGTCGTCGTCGTCGTCGTCGTTGTCGTCCGATCGTGCGGTCGACGAGCCCACGAGCAAAACCGGCGCGACTGGTAATAATTGTTTGCCGGGGTGAGGATGCGCATGAAGACCGAATCTGTGGCCTAGTCGATGACGTGCATCAACGCGAAAAGTCGTTCCGACCCGAAAGAAGATCGATTGGATCTGCGAGCCTCTCCCCGTCTCGTTGTTCTTCGAGCAGAGGCCATAATCGCTTTGATATCGATGCACGTTGGTATGTGCGAGTTATAAGGCAATATTATATTTTTACGCAATTTTTATCATTATGTTTTGTAGTGTTATTTTATGTTTGCAATAATAAGTTACGATGTACCGTAATAATTTTTCATTTCGCGTTGTGTACACTTATTCCATTATATCTTTTTCACTAAAATATTTATGCGTTTAAATAAACATTTAAATATGCAAAACATTGCAAAAGAATGAACCTTTAATAATATTAAATATTTTGTACTGTTGCTGTACTTTTTCATGATTATTTAGAATAAATATAAATACAATAGAGAACAAATGATATGTAACGATTATAAATTATTATCACAACTAAACCTGTGCTAAATAATTGCTCATTAACTTTCCGCCAGGTTATTATTTCTCATTATCGTATATCATTATCATTAATTACCAAAATTATACTGTTTCACAACTCTTTGTGCCTTTATGTTCAATCGCAATGCACGCTCTCGGCCAAGCGGGGTGGCAAAATGGCAGAGAGGTAGAGAAAGAGAGAGAAAGAGAGAGAGAGAGAGAGATGGCGGTTGATAACTATCAAAATCAATGTACGGGCCGCAGCCTCCGTCGGCAGATCACGACGGCCAGATAACGTAGACGCGGCCAAGATTTTAGCGGGGGTCACGAGAAAGGGAGATGCGATCTATAAACCGTAGAAAATCCTCCACCGGCTTTTCGTCATCGTACCATCGAGAAGCGAAGAAGGGTTCCCTCGCCAGACAGCCCGAGATTCGATCGCGACCGTGGCGAGAAGGCGTCGCTCGTTCCTTCCTCTTGTGAGGACGCGATAATCAGATAATGCCGGGATTAAAAGTGTTGCCGCGCGCGCGGCGGCATTAAATATAGATTTCAGTAATGACAGGTCCTGCCCCGGGAGCATCTTCCAAGCGAGCCAGGAGGCCTCTCTCTCTCTCTCTCTCTCTCTCGACCGTGGCCTACGATCGGGCATGTGATCGTCTACGTACCGGTCGCGCGAAATCGCCTGTCTTGCACGGCTGCGCGTTCGACCTCTCCTATTATCGTCGACAAGTTTTTCATCCGTTGCGTTCGTTACAATATATCCCCGATCTAGAAATTAACCTCTCGGCAAATCTAAACGTCAAGTTGTACCCTCCGTCGAAATTGTCTTATTTGCTGTAAACTCACGTTTACAATTCTCATCACAAGTACAACGAAGATAGATAAAACTCCACGCGGAGATAATATCTTTGATATATAACACCTCGCTTTATATTAAACCGAGAAATATATGTTCCCGGTAACAGTTAGATAATAATCGATGCACTCTCTTAGCGCATCAAGCACGCCACGGGATAATGGATCTTGTTGAGAATCAAATGGAGCATACGCTGTTAATCGCGCGTAAAGATATTTAGGACTCAGCCGATCGGAACGTGCAGAGCGCAGATTTACTTCTACTTTGCGAGCGAGCGAGCGATAAAGAGAGAGAGAGAGAGACGGGGACGCTCCTGGATCGCCGTCCGCCGTTCTGTCCGTGACGCGTTTCGTCGAGTTCCCGAGTTCTTGCTCGCTCGCGTATTTTCAACGGTGACGACGACGACGACGACGACGACGACGACGGGGAGAAACGCGCGGAATGCTGCCGCCGGGCGTCTTAATGCGTTCTAAATTGCGGCGAATGCGCTTTAATTGATTGACAAAAAGCGCCAGGCGGAAAAAGGCCGGGTTCGCGCCCGGTTGCTGCCTGATGGAATAACATGCCGTGGTAGTGGTGCCAGGTAGGCCGGCTCCACGCTGCCACGCCGTGTCACTCGTTCGTTTCTCCGCGCGCGTGATACACCTTCCTGCCCCTTCTCCTCCCCCCCCCCCGACATCTCGCCGACACCTCAAGGAGCGATCGTTCCCTTGACAAATTGGCTTTTAATGCGCCTCTTTCTTCCTCCTGCGATCTGGTCGGTTTCAGGATTCCAGATTGCAGAGACGGGGAACTTCTTTGAATGTTCCACTTTTGCGCGAAAGAGCCTACGAGTGTGTTCTAGCTTTTTGACTAACTAAACGCGATGACACGACTCGCTTTGAGTTCCGTCCAAAATAACAGATATAAATGTAAATATTTCACGCAGGTGTTAAGTATATTTTTTACTGATTTGAATATTGATATTTTCATCCGATTAGCAGAACGTCACCCCTCTTCGCGTTTTGTTTGAATAAAAAATATATTCTATAAAAATACTTATAGATGAACGCGTTTACTACGGAGTGTGACAAAAATATTTATCATTGTTTCTATTATATCATTTGTATATTTTAATATAACAATATTAACATCGGATAAAATGCTCATTAAATGTTTTTGCAAAACTAAAACTAAAAATAATTCTATTATATTTTAAGTGAAAATGCGACTGCTTATAGAAACACGTTGAAAAATTCCTTGATATCATGGAACAGAATAGATTTCGTTAAACTCCACCGTTGCGAGCAGCATTTTTTATGTGACACGTGTTATTATACGAGAGAATTTCTTCGGGGTATTTTGTCGTCAGTCGTTTAACGAAATTGGAATAAGCACCGCTGCGGCCGACGGTAATCGATTATTTCGGGACGAGATTCCAAATCGAATTTCCATCCTTAATTGGCCATGGGAGATGAGAGTCGCGCAGGTAACGATTCGTAAAAAGCACACTATGTCACAGTCCCACAGTAATTTAAATCTCATTATATTGGCCCGTAGTTTGCGGTTTTGATACAGCGGCTCTCATTCCGTTAATGTAATCGTTCGTATCGCCATCCTCGGCGTGTTTTTTCTTAAAGCAAAATTGTTAACAGTAAATAAACTAATTAATTAGATTAATAAATAGGTACTAAATTTCTGGTATTTAATATTTTAAGCAAATATTTTGTAAAGCACAATAATGTGGAAGCAAATGTGATGCGATTCTTGAATAATTAATAAAAGGATTACATTGCATCGAATAATATAATACACTGTAACGTTTACGTTATAAATAAAGTGTTCCAGATATTGCGCTACGTGTCATCGTTATTTAATTTGCATATTTGTATTAAACTTCTGTGATTATTGTAGAATTAATATTTATCGTTTCCGCGGTGAGATAAACTCTGAAAGGGCAATTTTATGGATGGATTCCTGTCGCTTTTGAGAAGCCCTGGTTTACGGATGCCTACCGTCCTGTAATATCACCAATCAAGACGGGGATTCGGCGTGCACACGAAACGACAATATGAATCACAATCCTTCCCGCGGCGCGCGGGAATCATACCGAAAATAATGCCCACCGACACATGCCGAAAAAGAAATTATAAGTCATAATCACGCGCGAATTTCTCGGGGCTCTCGGGGCGGATAATGCAACTCCCAAAATATCATACGCGCATCGCTGACCGGGGTGAGCGGAAGTTTTATAAACTCGCAACGCGAGGCCAGGAAAGGAGAGAGGGTGGTTATGCAAATGCATTCCGCGCGTCGTTCCGCGTGTCCGGTAATGATATTAAAATGTAAAATGCGCCGCGTTACACCGCGCGGAATTAAAAACGGATTACACCGCGCGATACAAAAACCTTTTGCAAACAATTTTCGCAATTTATTTTATATCGCGATTTCCGATATGCATTTTGAGCACGGTCCTTTTCCATGATTTTTTTTTTCGCGTGCAATATGATTTAACGTAATACGATACGATATAACGATGCATTCATATCTCTTGAGTATTCAGAAAATTTGTACAATTTTTTATGAACCTTGCCGAATTTACAGAGGCAAATTTGATGTTTAATTGGAAACGTGCGTAATAAAATATTTCTTAAAGTTACTCGAACGTTTACGGATTCGGGATCTATCTATTTTTTTAGGTTCAGCTGTGAAGGATTACAACGCGGCGTCACCGAAACGGGGGATGACAAAAGAAGGCTGGTAAACGAGAGAGGGTGGCTGGTGTCACGGCAAGAAACGGCGGGTCGCGCGTGCAACAAGTGGTAGATGCGAAAGAGAGATCGACGGATGTCAAGTCGTGGGGAAATAAAAAAGTCGCCCTTATCCTCGCGGGGCGGGCTAATAAAGGTCCGTGACAACAAGCGACAAGAGGGTTCGCCCGGAACTCGGAAGGGAAGAACGGCAGGAAGCACAGAACGAGAGGCTTAAAATACCGTCGAGCCGGCACAATGGAATTTTATCGAAGCACCTCCGGCCTTTTTTTCTTTCTCCCTCCACCACCCTCTTTTTCTCCCCTCTCTTTCTCTCTTCTTTGCCTCTCGTTTTGCGGTAATTCGGCCTATCGTCCGCGTAAGCAGATAAAGCTTCGCGTCAAGCGGCAGATAGAATTTTTTTAGAGGTTTTCTCGCGGAACACCCCAAATTACAACTGTGGAAATACAACAGGAAAGTTTCGTGCGCGTGTCGGCTCTCATGCAAGATCATTAATTCTGTAAAAACACGATCAGTTAAATAGACTTGTTACCGATTACAGTCTGAAACATTATTCCTATCTTTTATTAAAATGAAAGAGAGATTGCAATTAAGGCGAAAAGTGAAGATATTATTTTTTTTCGATCATAGAACAAACGCTGATTATAAAGCCATAATAATTCAATGCGTGTTTTTAATTTCCGTTTCGTCAATTGGCAAGACAAAAATATCTACGACTTTCATTATAAAGAGTTTTTCTCAGAACCACTGGTGAACACGCGAGGTAGTAACGCTCGACGTAGGGTGAGGGCAAAAATGCAGAGGCCGCAATTCCTCGATGCATCCTCAAACGGTTCTCGACTCGTCCCGGTGCACCGGTGAAACTTTTAGTTGCCAATGCGATCGGATCTCTCTCTTTCAGGGGAGATGCGGCGTGGTGTTGGCGGATGCCGGCGTATACGCGGATGCCGATGCCGATGCGTACGAACGCTCGGAAAAAAAGCAAGGAAGTTCCGTAGGAGGAGATCGACCGATTTAATTAATTCCACCGATCCGTAGGCTTTGATCCCGCCACCGGCGGAATATCGCGAGTTCACCACGACGGAAAACAAATATACGAAGTCCGGCGCGGCGTAACTCCCGGCCTGCTTAACATTACGTAAAAACCAATTACGTGGGAATGCCTCTGTTGATTGGTATCAGAGATGGCCCCCGGGAGTGGCGCTGGAACGTAAGCTTGGGATTGAAAATGCTTGTCGGGGAGGGAGGGGGGGGAGATGAGGGGAGGAAGCTCACATCGGCCGAAATGTATCCGATGTCAAGAGAAGCGACTGTAGGACCGTCGGAGGAAGAGGGTGGGAAATCTCCAATGGTTGTCCGAGGAGGGTTAAACGGGAATATGTTGCATGGCACGTGTCACTTTGAAGCGCGTCGTCCGTGGGGAGGACTCGCGTATCACCGGGCAGAAATTTTTCAGCAAACCTCGTTAAGTTTTCATTTGCCAAATGCAGCCGGCATCGGTCCAATTCGTGGCCGGACAGCCAGGACTGTAACGCCACCGGCAATTACCGCGCCCCTTTTTTTTCACCCTCGCGATATCGACCGCGCGCGCAACCCCTGTAACATATGCGAACGCGGGTACTGCATTTTAACTCAAAGAGAGAGAGAAAGAGAGAGGAGAGAGAGAGAGAGAGAAAGAGATCCGCGTGTCTTAGTGACTTCAAAAAATGAAAAATGTACAGTTAACGTCCTTAATGAAGTTAGAGTTTAGTGAAAGATCGACGTAGAATGAGGGAAAGACATTAATTCTCGAACCTCATACAATATCATAATTCAAATGTAGGGAAACGTAGAGCGTGCAAAACTCAAGATAACGGAGGAAGGGTTTCGCAAAATTTTACAACCGTGTGCAAGATTAGTATTATAACACACCGGAATTGAAGTAAACTGGCGAAGTCTAATAAAGAAAGTTACAACGAAGTTGCTTCACTTAGAGCGAACTGTCGGAGACTTTCCTTTGGACCCGGAGTGTACCTCCGTCTAAGTAAACAGGAAAGTGAAGCTAAAACTAGCCGCGAAGTGCGGTCGGACCTAGATATTAAATCAATTCGAGTGTGCAAATACATCTCTGCGCATACGTATCGCGGATACGTACTCGAGAGTCAAAGGAGCGACAGAGACGAGAAAAGAAGGGCACGTAGAAGCATGAGAGATGGCAGGGGGCGACCGGGAGGGATCGTTACTGTCCACAGATACAGAGAGTATGTACCCGAAACCGTAAACGGAGTTCGGACAAACCCCCCGGATAACCGCCGGGAGGGCGCGCCCAACGACCTTCCTGTGATCGGCGTTCCGTGTAATCGCCAAGTATGCAGATGATTAAATTTGCAACATCATCGCGGCAACCCTAAAGGCCCGGTAAAGGGCTGCAGCCAACGGCTAAGCCTTGATACAAGGAGTTTGACTCCGTGGTTTAAGGGAAGAACCGGGATATCTCTTCCGGGATATCTTACAAGTCTAAGATTTCGGGTACTTTGTTGACGCAAGAAACGAACTAAAGCTACGTTACAAAGGGTGTCTGTCAGGTGGCAGAATTGTCGATTTTCATCTCTCGTTGTAAATGTAACGTTCACAATGATGATTCGTTTTATGGTGCAATATTTCTTTGATTTTTTTAAGATGCTTTTTTCTTACTGATACATTGTTACATAATTACAAAAAAAAATGTTCTGCTAAATTAGTTTACACCGATAATATTATATGCTACAATTTAATTATTCAACCTAATATACAATTGACTAATATATAATTTGATAATCACCAGCTCAAAAGCGTAACATCTAAATGGATTGCCAGAAAAGGAAACCTTTTCAAGTTCGATATTACGGATAACAAATGTAATCTCCCGAGAAAATAGAGGTAAACGCGTATTGTGCGCCAACGGCACACTTCCTCCTCTCGTCGTTCCACATGTCGAACTTCATCGTCGTCAAAAACATTTTGCCGAGCGTTCCCGAACAAGCGTGGCCATTGTGCGCGAGGAGAGGGGGATGGGACCGTATGAAATTCCAGAGACACGTCGCGCACCGCGAGCAAGGAAAAATATCATATTTTGACCCCCTCATATCTTCCCTCCTCTCCCCTAAAGAAAGAAGAGCAATTCACCATCCGCCTGGTTTAGCAAACGAGCGTCGCTTCCTAGACTCCCATTGTCATCGCCGGGACCTAAAGATCTCGAGCCAGGTAACGTCATATTCAATGGTCGACCAATCACAATATTTTTGACGAGTTATGTCAGGGCATAATGGGACCGACGAAAGTAGAAAAAGAGAGAGAGATGGAAAAAAAAATCGAGCGGAGATTTTTCCACTGTAAACTCCGCGTCTTCCGTGGCAATTCGTAGCCCACAATGGGCCGCTCCGAGAGCGGTGGTCCTTGAGCCTTTAAAAGCACAAAGACACACACGGCCAGCTTATATTCACGTCCTCTTCTTTCCATCTCCTCTCTCGCTTTCTCTCCCCGCGATCCGACGATATCCCGCTCATCCTGGGACGCCACGGTCCCTTGGGACGCCGCCGAGCGTGCGTAACGCGCTCAGCGACCCGTGAGTTATGAGGGAAACGCGCAATATTAATATTTTGTATCATCCTCGCGTGCTCCCGCTTGCAGCGCGCATCCCTCTTCGGGCTGAGGACCAGGAGCGGGACGCGACCCTCGTCCCCGGTCCCGTTCTTTGTCGTTTGAAGTCGTCTTTCGCCGCCGTCAGAGAGGAAGCGGGATGCGGAATTGCGAGGGCGAAAAGACAACCTTCGCGCTATTACTTGTGCTACAATTTTGCAAGAGATGCACGCGACCGCTTTGCAGATTATGACGCGTGGTGTTAAACGCCAAATATTCTTATTTCATCTTTTAAATTTGGTTATGCTCATTTTATGTTTGTCACTTGCTAATTTTTAACGTTTTTTCTTTTTTCTACATGTAAAATTTAGTTCCTTTCTTTCGTCATTGCTTTCGACGTCTTTGTACGTACTCGATCTGCGTACGTGCTCGAACGTTGAAAATCGCTCGGTGAGAGTTTTATGTAACGAACGCAACCAAGATGAAGATTGTTATTTGCTCTGCGGCCGTATTATATTCCAGAAATACCGAAAATAAACCATGGGTCTCAGGTGGTATTGTACGGTGGGATGTTGAAGTATCATCTAAACTAATTGTTGACAGCCGGACAATGATGAGCCAGTAATAACAACTTACAGCTCGCTGGGAAGTGTATTGTGGGGTGTTCGGGGATCGGCGTCTTTACCTGGATCTTCCGAAAGAGGACCAGAGTTGGCAGAAGTCCGTCTCTTCAATTATCTCGCTGAGAAAAACGACAAGTCGTAATTTTACATAACGATGGAATTTCTCTGCGCTTAAGAACTTTATTCGAAACGATATGATTGATAGCATAAAAATGAATGAATAATGAAGTTTCCAGCAAATCTTATTAGAAATACAATAAATGTATAATAAACGCATTTCAATATAACTTTTTAATATAATCTTTTTTTCATTAATCTCTTTCAAATACGTTCTATATTATTACGATGATAACGTCATTTAAAAAAGCATAAATACTAAAATATAATTCTAGATTTATTGCGAGTAAATGTTTTAGAAACTTCCATTCACACACACACACACACACACACACACACACACACACACACACACACACACACACACACACACACACACACACACACACACACACACACACACACACACACACACACACACACACACAAAATTAATATCCAACAAAAAGTGTATTTTGCTAATATAACAGATGACTTTACGTCGCTTCTGTTCTCTTTCCGCGGACGGTTCGAATTTCCTTCGAACGATGACGCCGATCCAGTCGGGTTCCTTTCTGCAGTCCGGCGACGATGACAAGAGGGTTCCCTTATAAAAACAATGTGTGAGGATGACTGTCAGTATGTCGGATCGTTGCGGTAGGAAATCGCGCCTGTCGGTTGAAAAATGAGAGCGACCGAGAGGACGGGATCGGGGAGAGGGGGAAGGGGGATAGGTGCGAGGTGAAGAGGCAAGAAAAAGAGAACACGAGAGCAGCTCTCTGGAAGGTGTGACCAGCGCCCCGCCTCCCGATGTGGTCGCGCTGCGAAGGAAATTACGGACTAAACAGTTACTTTCACCGGTCTCGGTTATTTGTATTATTTCCGACACTGTATCCCGCGTGCCATTGTTTCCGTTGGGATGCACCGGAGAAGCAGATAGGCAGCGGCCGACGATCGGCGCTGTGCACGCGGCGCCCTAATGACAGCCGCATCGTCGGCCGCACGGCAAATCGGCGAAACGAGCCGATAATTGAGGGCACCGTTGTTATTTTTCCGGAGCACCGGCGATGATTCCCGTCCGCGAAAACGCGCCGCGTCATCGCGTTCCCAATTTGTATCGATTTAGCCATCTCTCTCTCTCCTTCTCTCCTTATTACATCTTTCTTTCTCCCTTTCTCCCTGCATGTTCCGCTTCTCACTGAGAAACGGTCTTCCACGTGGGAGCGCCGAAGATCACGGAAGATACGCTTCTTTGAAGTAGAAACTCACTGATAATCTCGCGAACCGCTTGTCTTCTAATCGATAAATCTTGTAATTACATCGATTATCGATTACAACGCAGTGCCGAGTCGATCAACCTGAGAAGCGAGGGAATTTTAATAAACTCGATCTCCAAGCTATTTTCGTGCAGGATCAGGGACATGGCTTCCTCACCGACGTACGCACACGAATCCTAAATTCAATTTCCTTCAAACAGTAAAAAGAACGCGAGCCCTGGATAAGCACATGGCCCTCTTCCTCCGATTACACCATCGAGAAACGACGGCGTTTTACCACTTTCGTTTATCATTTATCTTTTTTTTTTCATCTCTGCTTTCCACGGCGGTTGTCGAGTGCAGTGACGCGCGAGAGTTGGATAAAAAGGGGAGAGAAAGATCCGTTGTGAGGAGTCGCGAGATCCCTTTTATCCCCGCGAAGATGTTACGCAGACCTCGTACGTGCATTTTTGTAATTATTATGTGCTCGCGGCCTAAGGATACGGTCGCGCGATATCCTGTTTGCTCACGCACGACCGCGGAACGCGCCCCGCGGGCTGTTGCGGCAGCGCGGTAAAAGGTGGCCAGGCAGAGGACGAGAGTCGAGGAGGAGCGGGACAACACCCCCTCCGGATGGAGAGGTGAACCGCAAAGCGAGAAAAAGGTTCCATTGTGACGATCGGAGGCGCGACACGACAATACTGATCGCGATTCCGCAACGGAACGGCTCCCGCCGTGGCAACGGATGTTAAGTGGTCGTTTAACAATATTGTTGCGCCGGATGTTTAATTTTCGAGGCGGCACCTACTAGGAAAGCGGACACCTGCGAGCCTCACCACGGAACACGTATCCTCCGTTCATTGCTAGAGGCAGGTTAAAAAAAAAAAACTGCCGGGATCCTCTATTGTCGCGGTCTTGCGCCTCTACCGCAAAATGTCGACCAGCTGTGCGCGGATTGACCGCATCTGTCAATACCGCAATTGATTGAACAAAATCGTAGATAATTATTTTAGTACTACGTAAAACTTTGCAACCTTTCCTTCTGTAAAGCCTCAAACATAAAGTGATCAAACAAAGAGAGAGCCCTTATTACCCGATATTGAAATGATATTCTTTTCATAGATCAAGAGTTTGAGATAACGTAATCTGAATTGTTCTTATTTTCTCTCACGCTTTTAATTATTGAATATTATTAAAAAGTGTGTTTTCAATTTATATATAAAATATTTCACGTAGCAGATATAATAGTTTCAACGTATATAAACGTATTTTCGAAGATAAAACTTTTCTCACAATTTCTTTCATGTATACCGAGGTAAATCACTCGACCAGCGTGTCTCGAAAGCTCGGCACGTTCTCCCTCGGGACACTTTGTGTTTCGTGCGTATAGATTGCGCTCGGTTTATGTCGGTCTACGTTCACGAAAGTGGCACGAAATAATTTTGCGGCGGAGACGTGATCGACGGCGACGACGAGACGACGAGAAGAAAAGACCGCAGGTATGACGCAGGGGCGTGATCGTCGAATCGCAAGAATGCGGCCCTCTTCTCGCTTCTCGTCTCCCCCGTCGGGCTCACCGCGCAGCGGGGACTTTCGAGACGAAATTACCCTCCTTCGGGTGACACTGCGTCGTGGTAATGGCCGGTTCACATCGCATTCCTGCACGCAAGCCCGCCAGGCGACACTTTGGGTAACGATCGGTTCTGCCGCCGCCGCCGCCGCACGCCGTTGCCGAGGAGAACGACGATGACGACAAATTCGCTCTTCGCCACGAGCACGAGGAAAACGCGTGCAAGATCGTCCGTTCACTCTCGTCGCGAGAGAGATCTTTTAATAAATCGCGTAACCTGGGTCACGTTCGATTCCCTCGGCGGTCGGAAAATATTATGGTCCCGTGCCAGCTGCATACGACAGAGCGTCGTTTAAAGTCACGGCACTCGATAGCCTGTCGCTCTTTCTCTGTCTCTCTTTCTTCGTCAACTGGGAGAAGTACGGGAGTATGGCTGTTGCCTACGGGGGTGCGTTCTCGATTTATCCCGCACACAACGACGTCATTGTCCGATTCACTTAGCGTCTTCTGAGACGGATTGTGCGATCGGCGAATATGCGCGATCGGTCCTTCTCTCCAGGATTTCGCGTACTTCTCCATTCGATGCTAAAGTTTCCTTGATTGTTTCGCACTGAAATTGATTAACTGACTACAAAGAGCATCTGTAAATTAATTTCTGAATATTAAACCAATGTTTTCATGCGTGGAAAGGACAGAAAACTAATGTATTCTTTCGTCGTCCCTCAAAAATGTCAAAAACATCTAGCTATTCTTTAAAATTCGATAAACTATGGGCTTCCAACCCTAAAAATACTAGTACGTAATAGTTGTACATATTTTCTCATTTATAAAACATACCAGATTTTGTCTACTAAAAATATAATTTGAATGTTATTCGAAGTGTCTGTGATTCCTCAGGCTCTGATTGACTCCGCGTTACTTCATATTACGTAAAAGATACAGCAAGAGAGAAGAATTTATTTAGTATTTTAGGGTGTCATTCCATTCGGAACACTCGGCAAACAGAAAAATAACGAATTTGCACGGCGGGAGAGCATGTTATCGCTAGTTGTCAGTTCGTCGATTGCAGGACGGCGTACAGCGAAAATAGTTTAGCTGGAGCACACGGGAACGCGTACGACGACGACGTCGACAGGTCCGACGCGACAGATGTTTCGCGTCACAGCGACACTCTTGTATTTCTGTCCCACTCAGTATAAACAAGCGAGAGTGATCGCGCGGGTACGAGAATAGATTTCTTCCCGGCGACTCCGGCGCTCGGTAGATCGCGGATCGATATTGCATTTCGAGAGAAATCTCGCCTGGAATAAATTTTTCACGGTTGACCCCGCAGTGGGTAATAAGATAAACTCGCGCAATCGACAACTGTATCACACAGCGGCTCGGTTTATCGAGGATATATTTAAAAGTTAAGCAATTCACTTAATCGGCGAATTTTTCCCGAAATTCGCGCAACATTCAGCACACGATAAATTTTCAATCGCGACCGAACGAATTTCCAAGCAACCAAGAGATCGTAAAATCGATCGTAGCGACAAAGAAAACGTTCTTCATTGCGCGACGCAGAAAATTGCCTCGCTGCGACAGACGATCGCGACGATGACCATTCGATGACCGCGGTCATTGGTTTTTTTCCTCCTCTCCTTTCTGCGGGGATTCTGAAAGCGTGGCTGCGGCGGCGGTGAAGGCTGCCCGGATGCAGATGGGGCCGGTCACGCCGGCTGTAATTAACAAGGCGGGCTTTGTGGGTGTTTTGTCGCCGGCCGCGACACGGCTGTGACGAGGGAGGAATTCTCTCCGCGTCCATCGCGCGCGTCCGGGGGACGCCAGACTATAAAACGCTCTTTGTGCGAAGCGTCCGGCGAAGCGTAAGCTGCCGGAGGAGACAAATGTAAACATTCTCGTCGGTCGCGAAGAAGAGTCCTCGAGTCGCCGGAGGGACGGGGGAGGGAACGGAATAAGCGAGAGAGAGTAGGATCTTCGCGGCGCGCGGGGATTATACTCTGCCGTGTTATACCCCGTGTGCACGTCGCCGTCGTGTGTGCGTCGCGCCACGTCGCCCCGGCTCCCGGGAGACGGGCGGACGGAAAAAGAGGTAGAGAAGGAGGAGAGACTCTCCTGAGATATCGTATTTCGTAAGGGTCGTAAGGCAAGAAAAGTAGATGACGCTCGGACCACTCGGAGATGTCTACTTCCGAGCCGCTCCTCCTCGCGGTCTCGCCTCGAGAGTCATCGTGGCTTGTTTTTTCGAGTCCGACTCGCTGCCGCGAGTCCCTTCCACGGCCATTTCAATATCAATGAAGCGGAAACCGGCGTCCGCTATCACTCGACGCCGAGAGGAGTGCACACTCGCGTCTATGCGGGCGATAAGAAAGCGCGGGGAGGGTGAGCGCGCGCTTTGACGTGTCACTTACTTTTCATAAATCTCATTATCAATGCCTCTGTCCCTTGAATTATAGCTCAGCGTCGCCGATCAACTCTCATTGTAGACTCCTGTACTCGTGGCTGTAATAAGAACGGAAGATCCGATTCTATCGATTGTACCGGCCATTACAAGGAACATCTTGCAGCGCTCGGCAACTTATCCATTGTTTTTTATCACGCGTTCGCGAACCACCAACGACGTAACGATCGGCTTCGCACGAGCCGGATCCAGCCGGATCACGTGCCAATTTTGACATACGCCCCTCTCGTTCGCCGCTATCTCGTGCAACGCCGTGTTTCGGAACAATCATCCTAGATAATCTTTTTTGGTCGTTTTCGAAGCGGCGCGAACGAGATATTAATGCGGAGCAGCGCCTTTCGCACCTCGAGACTTCCAATTAGCTCGCGCGCCGATGTAGCGTTTTCGATACCGGTGCCGTTGCGGTAACTTAATACCGGAACGGCGGGCGCGCGTTCGCGCCATTTGCGAGAGATTATCGCGCGGGACAGCTGAAATCCCGCACCGCCGCCGCCGCGATATAAGTACGCAATCCCGCACCCCGTCCGCTTTGGAAATTTGGCTGCGGTCGCGCGCGCCGCTCGAAAATCATTACGTTGCTTCCCTTCGCGCCTCGTTCGAGGCGTCCGTCCGAGTATTTGTACCGTCAGCGAAGCGGAAACGGACACCTCGAGGTGAAACGCTACTATACGCCGATCCGCTGCGGCGAGCCGTGCGCACGCACTCGTACCGCATCATGTTGCGTCGCTTATTTCAAGTTGGTGCCACTCGGAAATATCCACTTATAACAAGAATGACCCACGGTAGGATTCATCCCACATATTGTAAGGGAAAGTGAGGCGCCTTCGTCGTCATCCTTTCGTTTATACGACAAGAGTAGCCATTGAAAGAGAAACTGATGTAATGATAAGGTAAACACGATTTACGTCGCAACGTAAAACATTCATTTCGTGGAATAAAGAAACAACGATGGACCGAATGAAAACAATCTCTCATACGAATTGATGTGAACCATTCATTAACTTGTAGGATGATAAAATCGATTGAACATCTGAAATCATTACCGGATCATTATCGCGATCTTCGCGCCTACTAGAAAAAGAACAAAACGCGTAGAGAAGAGTCCGGGTGGTGTGAATCTTTCATCGAGGAGCGGAAGAACGTTGTTCTATGATAAAGACCTCGTTCCTCGGACGATAATTATTAGGGCGAATGGCGCCCACCCGCGGTGTGCGATACGAATTCCAAAAGTTATTCCGCACACGTTTCTCTCGGAAACCAGGGGAAGAGAAGGCGGGGAGAGAGACGAATCTCTCCGTCGGAGAGATCACTGGCTGATCGCCGACAAGGTCGGCTACGCTCCAACAGAAAGCAGAGACAATACGCCCCCCGCGGCGACCAAGTATATAAATTGTTTTCGAGGGCGGGAATTTTTGTGCGGTCGCACGTGACAACGATCGAGAGATCCATTCGTTTAAATTCGAATCCGCGTTCGAGATTCATCTGTGACTAACAGAAAAAAATGATAAAAAATATTTTCCTTCGAGCATCCGTGATCTTATTTGGTCATCTGCAACGATCAAAAGTGATAATCACTGTAATAATAGTTGTGCAATCATCTTATTGTTAGTAGAGAAAGATCGCCGATAAGTTAAAAGTAACCTAACGTTATCAATAACGTACTCACTATGAAGAATTCGTTTTTAGCAGATTTCATAAAGAAAATAAAATTGTAAGTGTATAAACAATGAGTTTATTAATATTAGTTTTTATTTCTTTAATTGTATAAGCAAACCATGTTTTTATCAGTGCTTTAATACGATGCAATGTTTAGTTTTTGAGAAATAAAGGAATATTTTTCATCAATCAAGGATACTTGATTAATGAGGAATATCTCTGTTTCCAAGTCATTAAAACACGTCGCGGAATAGAATCTCGAATGCGCGAGTTCATCAATAGGTATGATGAAAACGAACGTTGAAAGCACGAGTTTCCTCAGCGAGTCGAAAAGCGCAATGCCCGCAGCCATTCGCCGGGCGAGGCGGACGGCGCGGCGCGACCCTCCGTTACCCGGGTTATCCCCTTTGGCAGCGGCGCGACGATTAAAAGACAAAAGGTAAGGCCGTCGCGCTCTTTCCGCTCGCCTCCGCTTTCGTCCACCTTGTTACAGCAACGCTCGGAACGGCTTCCATTGAGTCGCAGAAAAGGTCCGCGCGGAAGAGCGCGCGCGCGCGCGCGCGCTCGACGCCGGTTTTGTGCCGCGCGAACAATGGCGCGCGCTGCTCAGCTGCGGTCCGATGTTTTAACAGTGTTTCCAAACACACTCCTACGCTTTTACGGGGAGGGCGCGAGAGACCGCGGGGCCTCTCTCACGGGATCACGATTAACATGCAGTATTTGCTCAGCCAGCGAGACGTCGCGTCGAGAGAGAGAGAGAGAGAGACGCGAGTGTGCGCTTTTCTGCCTGACGCTCGCCGAGAGGAAAGACATTGGCCCGTATTCTCGGCGCACACTTGACGTTGAATACGTCTGCCCAAACCCCTATCTCCTACCATCGCCGTCGAGCGAAGTCTTCGTGCTAGATAAGCACGTATCAGAACCAGACGCGGTCAAGTTTCTGGCGCTAAACATTGTCGTTTCGACTCTCTCTCATATTCTCAGATATTTGTTTAGTAAAATCAGACGTTCAAATTTTATGCTAAATTTTGCGAGAGCCTGAATTTGCAAAACTCCTTATGTAACAATCAAAATGCTTCGCAAGCGAAACTCCTTCGTCGATGTAATCGGTACGAACGATTTATTATATGTCACATTGCGTTACTCTGTCGAAATGTCTATAGACAAAGTTCGTTTTTTTTCCCTCCGCGTTTTGGTTTATTAGTATCTCTAATTAAATTTGTTGAACACCGTTGAAGGCATGTTATTCGTCGACAGACGCGTGCGAATTATGCGTCCAACGAAGCCGCGCTTCGGAGTCGGTGCTCGCGGGCGAGCTATGGTAATGCGCGAGGGACACGGGCTTACACACGAGGAGGAGACTTGCACGGATACCTGGGATAAGCGTTCCAGGAGATGGTGCCGCAGGCCGCAGGACCGCGTGAGTACGGTCCGCATCAAAAGAAACCTGTCCGCCATGAGAGGAAAATGGTTACGTTATTATTCCTCGGGAATTCTGCACAGAATTTCCACGAAATATGCATAAGTGCGCTTTCTAACTAGGCGCACTTGCTAAAATTCAATACGACACGTCGACGACAAAAAACTATGGGAAAACTTTCTCAAGTATAATCCTTTCATTATTATCATTACTCGATGCAAACTCATTGCACTGTCGTACGTAAGAATAAATTGTAATTTAAAGATTAATAATTTTTTTTTATAAGCGAAATAAAATAAGGCCAAACGTAATATGACAATTTGTGTAAATTAATTGTTATTGGTTAATTATCTGAATTATACTGTTATCTTATGATAATAAAGGAATTAAAAATTAAACATTTTGAACATTTATTTCCATTGAGAGATTCTACTGATGCACAAAACGCATTTATTTCCCCTCAAATGTGTATACGCGCACACATAGAAATTCAATAATAATAAAGTATAAATGTACAAATTACCCTGTTAAATTTACCCAAATAAGTTTATTGTTTTATTCAGCGCGTTATTAGCGGCAATTTGAATGTTTCTCGAGGAAGCATTGCTCAATGCAACGTAACCCTTACAAATTTGGATAAGCGTTATTCGCAGTACTCTCTTCATTCTGCCAAGTGCTAATGTGCATCGTCAATGAAGCCTCGAGCACATTCCTCGTCCTTTTTTCGCACGTCGGGGAGCGGAGCACGTCGAGGCATCGAGTCGCTCTCGTCTTTACTGCCATTAGCGACGATCAAAGTATGACACGTCCGATCTTAACGATCTTTCCGGGTGCCTTCGGAAGGCGACCTCTATTAATAACGATAATCACACCACGAACGTGCACATTTTTTGCCGGGAGTACAGTCGAGCTCGTCGTCGACGCGTCAATGATACGTTCCGATAAGACTCCTAAATGGACCTGGTCACTTCGATCGTCGCTTCAAAGTCCCGCGATCTCGTTTTTCAGCATTCCCAATCACGTTGCTCGGGGAGACGTTATCTCAAATGTGAAACACGACGGGTTAACGTCAAACGCCCGCAGTGCACATGAATCTAGAGAGGTGAAGCCGGGATGGCAAAACCAGCGACCAAACCTGGCACTCTTGCGGGTGGCTGTACGTCGAGAAGAAGGTGGACAAGTTGAGTCCTGGGTCTCTGAAAGCGTGGGCGGAGCGGAGCACGCATAGCTCCCGGCCTCTTCTCTTCTTTCTCCCCCTGTTCTACCTCTGCTCATCCACCTTCTTCACTGACACACCACCACCTCCTCCTCCACCGTCTCCTCCTCTTCCTCGTTTTGCTCCTTCGAGCTCGATGTTATATGCGCTCTCTCTGGTGCACTCGCTCGACCCCTCTTTCTTATTCCCTCGCATGGCCTCTTTATTTCTCTTACGTTCGTTTTACATCCACCTTGTAGGCAGCAGTCTACTACCGTTTTTCTCTCTTTGTTGTCTTCGCCGTCCGCTAGAACCGCAGGATGACGTCGAGACTTTAATGCTTCTAGGGCATGCACGTCTACGTGTGTGTGTGTGTGTGTGTGCGTGCGCGCGCGCCTAGATACGCGTACCAGACGGGTACACATATGGATGCATACAGGGTGCATACGGGGTGTACCATACATTAAATTCAACTGCAGAATTTAAAGTTTTCCAATTACACTCAATCGAAAATTAATTTCTTTATGTATATGTATCAAGCTATTCAAACATATTATATAACCTTTTGTTTTTCAACTAATTTCATAAATCTTACTTTATTTTGCATATCTATCGTTACATATTGACAATTTCCATTGGTTGCTAATAGTTGCCATAAGGGTAAAGTTGATTCCGTCAATTTTATTGTACCACAGATTTATATGGTAAATACCACGCCTATCTGATCTTTGTGTCGTATTGTTATCAAACGCACTGGGCATCATCGCATCAAAAGAAATAGCACTCAGAATCAATTGTACTGCGATAAATTTCACGATGCTCCGATCTCACACGATCCCGCCGGGACATCCTGCGTATATATGTAATACATATAAATATGTAATAGTGGTTGAGGTAGATTACACGTTGAGCCGAGCCGTCACCCAGCCGCGGATCATCGCTCTACCGTCTCTCTCCGCGTCTGCACGATGATCGTCCCAAACGTCGAGGAGACTCCGGAGGAAGCTCCAGGATGCATGATGCGTCCGGGCCTTCTCGTCTCGAGCAGCGGCTCATCTTTCCCTGGGCGATCACGCCGTCGAAGTACATCGCGCACCGCGGGCTAAGGTCGGCAATTAACTGTTACGCCATACGTGGAGCAAAAGAGAGAGAGAGAAAGACAGAGAGAAATGGGAGAAGAGGGAAGCGAAGGACAGCGGCGATCTTGAACGCCTCCCTTCTCGGTCCATCTAATAAGATTCGTTTCAAGATACAATGTGTTACATGAGCGATACACGAGCCGTTGCGTTGGTCGAGCCGTAACACAGTCGGAGCTCGTCGCTCCACGTAAAATGCAGTTAAGGAGCAGACCTAGATGATTTCTCGGGAAGTATATCGAAGCCCTCTCTCCCCCTCCTTTCAACCTTTCTCTAGCCGTGCAGAACATATTATCGCGTGCATGCGGAAACGGCAGGCGTGGCGAGCGAAAAGCCTGTCGGTGTTGTTCGGGCGATTTATGTATCCGCGTGTGTATGTAGATGCGCTTGAGTTTTTATATCGGGGAAAATGCGCTACAAGGGGAAATATGCTATCATCTCTATCATAATTGATATTTGGGAATACATCGAGAACCGTCGATGAGTAATATATGCAATCGAAGAACACAATTATAACTTCAACATCATTTGTGACAAACTTGGGGAAGAAAGTTTAAAAAAAATTTTTAATAAAAGATATTAGAACCTTATGGTAATTACGTTTTAAGTGATTTAATCGACGTTTTCACGAGTCAACGCAACAATGATAATGTGAGAGGAACTGACGGCAAAGAGGAAAATTGACATAGCTCGCGGAAAAATAGCAAGAAAAATAGGCCCGTTACACTTGCCAGGTGTTTGGTAAGTTGAACGGAGCTTCACGGGCGCGTCTCGATCGCAATGGGGAACGATAACGTCGTGGGGTACCACCGCACGAGGCGAGAAAGAGAAGAAGTGGAATGCGCGCGATTGGTGAACAGCTGATCGCTCGATCGCGGCCGTCTCGCGTGCCGCGCTCGAGTCGTGTCGGGCCAAGCCGAGCGGAGGCACGGTAAGCCGCGCCGTGCCGGGACGATTACGCAATTAACATTCGGTTTAATTATCCCGTGCCCCCGGAGCTTAACGGGCTAGGTGAGCGAATCCGCCTCGCCCCGGTCAGCGCGCGCCGCAACGACGGGAGCTTACGTTCTCGTGTTGCACCTCGTTAGCACCGGGCAACACCTGGCCCCCCCCCCCTCTCCCCCTCTGCCCTTTCTCCCCCATCTATTTATACTCGGTGCACAATTGTGCTGGAATATCGCGAGCGTGACGCGCGCGCTGACTTTCCGCGTCGCGAAACAATGCCGCTGTTCCGTTCCGCGTTCGTCCTCGACGCCGCACGCAATGAGCCTTTATCTGGAAGATCTATTTCCCGGTGCTGTAAGTGCGAATACTGCAGAGCTACGTATAAATTGCGTAAATGATGAAAATATTAAAAAAAAATGAATAAAGACTGCCAATTTCAATATTAGAAAAGGCTGTGACAAAAGTGCCATTTATACTCATTCTCTAAGCTAGACACATAATAAACAAAATGAGTTTCGGAAAAACTTTTTTTGTCATTTCGTCATCTTGAAATTCAAAAATTATATTTAATTTGCGTAATCCAGTTTAATATTTGAAAATTATATCGATAATTATATTGAAATGCTGGTCGCATCCGTCTTCACGAAACAATTTTAGTCATACAATAATGGTGAAGTAATGGTGAAGCTACCTATTGAAACTGCCAAATCACGAATGAATTAACACTTCGTGGTATTCTAGCCGCGCACGCGGCAACGTAAAAATCCGAACCACTTTCGCACTATCTCGCGGGCTGCATTAGAAACATTAGATACGCCGGGATAAGATGTAACCTTTAGAGCGCCGGGATCAACTTAATAAAGCGAGTTAGTGCGCGGCACGTAGCACCAACTTGGGTAATCCGCGTGGCTGCACCGACAAAAGTTGCGCCAATTCGGTTCGGTGTTGCGGTGTGCTGGGTCGATCTTGCCGGTTGCACTCCGATACGCCACACTGTGCGATGGTTTCGGTAATAATTGTGAAAATCACGAGCTCACGATTTTAATTGGCGACGACGGACGATGGATGATCGAGGGGGAAGGGATGGTACTCTGCGAATCGTCGGTCCTAATAAAATCGAGCTTCCTCTACAGCCTTCTACATAGAAGAAAAAATTAGACTTGCACCTTTCGATATTGCTAAATAGGATCGAAAAGTTCGACTAAGAGAATTAAGAACACGCACTATTATAACAAGCCAAGATTTAGTTAGCTAAGATTAACTAATGTACATTTATTCTTCATTGAAACGCTTATGAGACGTTTATTAATCTTGCACATGACACGTTATTACATTACGTTGTTACAATCTCCAGAATAAAGAAGACAAACATGGTGAAAGGGTTATAGATGTTAATAAAATCGTTGATCTATCTTTATTCTACTCGAAAATGAATTTATCCCTGGTTTACCTCTTGGAAACGGCACTAGCCGGTAAATGCATCCACATATCGTTCTGGCTGACGTTTTAATTCCCCTCGTCAGGCTTTCGCAATGCGAGATAATCGGGCCGCGGCCGTAACGAATCGCTCGTAAAACTAGACGACTGTCCTCGCGGCTGGTAATTTTCTCTCTCTCTCTCTCTCTCTCTCTTCCTTACAATCAGCCCGCAGCTTCGCCTCAGACAACGCCGTGCGGACAGAGTTGCCAGTCGTGGAGGACAAAGATCTCCCTGCTTACGTTAATCGTAGAAGCCGCGAGGTAAGACTCCGCAAGTCCAAGAGATAGAGTCCCCCTCCGGGCTACTCTCTCGCGTAGTTGCTTCCTCGCCCCACTGGCGACCGGAGCTCCCACTGACGTAATCGAAGAACCCCGGGCAGCCAGATCACAGATTAAACAACACTCGAGTCCTTCTCTTCGATAATTACCCAGGTCGGAGTAATTGCTGCAATCCGGGAACGGCACGCAGTTACCCGCGATAATTCACCCAACGGTGATTTCGAGTCAGATTGCCCGGGCAGAAGTTACGTTATACGCGCTCGACCATGCTCGCGCGCGCACCTCCACCGAAGTTGGAATTGGTTAAGGCAGAAATTGAGAGAAGGAGGAAGAGAGAGAGAGAGAGAGAGAGAGAGAGAGAGAGAGAGAGAGAGAGAGAGAGAGAGAGAGAGAGAGAGAGAGAGAGAGAGAGAGAGAGAGAGAGAGAGAGAGAGAGAGAGAGAGAGAGAGAGAGAGAGAGGAGAGGGGGGACCCTTTGTGCCATTCTCATAGCCGCCGCCGCCCCCGTCCTTGCCCACGTCCCCCAATCTTCACCTTCATTGCCGCGACTGCAATTGTTGAAATCGGCGTGGATTACGCGTTCGCACCTGCTGCGTGTACGCGATGTCGATTCGCCACGAATACGCTTGTGGATATATGCTACCCTCTCGCCACACGTAATCTTTACGACGCGAGGGATGCTCGCGTGACGAAATTCCACAATTTCGCAAAGATACAGGGGCGATATGCACCCTCGAGAAATTGAGTCTTGCACGGATCGAAACCGAAGAGATATCAATCGATCGTCGGAAAATTTCTATCGTTGCGTTCTACCGTATTTACTAATGCGTGTAGCATTTTACCTCTTATGAAATAAAATTTACTTAATTAAGGAGGGAAATTCGTGTAGATAAAAATTTTTTAGCAATTGTTTTTTGCTTAAGCTTATAGAAAATCTTTCGTAGAATATGAAAAAAAATAGCAGAAATCGATTTGAGACTTTCTTTTATGTTATTTCCGTCAAAAAGTGAAACGGTCGCTCTGAACGGAGAGTGTAAGTATGCGGCATGTAGCGGGCGCTTAACCGTCGATCTTTTTTATAACGATGGAAGGAAGAAAAAGACAGAAGAAAGTGCAAGTTTCTTTATGTTTATTTGTTTGAGTTTAACGGTCGTGTTAACAATAAACGTGTTTTTTTTTTTTGAAACGCTAAATTTTTCGCGCCGGGACGAATTGCTCGAAAACTACTCGACCGATTTCGATGAAACTCTCAGAGAATATTCTTCAACTTATTGGCCATTGCATAAACCTCTCCAATTTTTAATTTTCAATGTTGAACAAAACTTATAAGCAATTATTCATTAAAAAAAAGTCAATTTTTTTTTAACAGTCATTTTTGCAATTTTGTAAATTTTAATAATATTGGAGGTTTATGCAATGCGTTTTGACATAAATTTAAAAAATTATTTTAAATTTTCAGACCATTTTTGCGGCCTCCATTTGTCCCGGCGCACTTTTAAGATGCCATTTTTGAGCCGCCATTGTTAGCTTATTTGTCGATATTTACTAACAAAAAAATTATATCTTATAGTTAGTAACGTCAACAAAAAACACAAAATTTCAAATAATTCCATCCATTAGTTTTTCCCCCAAATTTCTAAAAAACAGGTCATTTACACGAGTTTCCCTCCTTAATTATCAAAACACTAATCAATACTAATAATGGCAAATGAGAATAGACTGAATTTTATGACAATTAAAATTTCTATTTTTTTTTCATATAAAAGTTTTTTTCATATGGCGTTTTAAAATAAGCACTGAGAGAGACTTTCGGGCGCTCTAGCGTTAAACGTAACGAGTGGAATAACGGCGGGAATGGTTATTGAGGATAATGAAGAGATGAGTCACGCCGAGTCCAGCCCATAGCGGAATCGGCGCAATTTTCGTCGGCGCTCTCGTCGCAGAAATTGCGGACGGCGGCGTGCTCGCGTGAATTTCTAGCAATTTTCTCTGGCGAGAAAAAGTCTCGACGTCTGGATAAAACGTAAAGTAGGCGTGGAAAAAAAGGTGAAAGCGGATAAGCAGTGACGTGGATGGAACTAGAATGGCTCGGACGAGTCGGGGATATGACAGATATGTTGTTCGGCTTTAATTATAGGGGCCCACGTGAGTGATGTATCTCACGCGAGCCGCTCGGCTGCATCTACGCCGTGGCACATTTCGAAAAAGAAGAGACCGCGCTCTCGCCGCGCCAGGCCGGTAAGGCACCGATCGATCCTTGCGCTAATATATTCCGGTCCCCCTCCCCCCTTCCCTCCGCTCCTGCGAAGGGGACACCCCACCCCTCGGAAGACAATATTTTCGGGTTTGGCTTGGTCATCAGTTTGTAATTAAAACTTCTCCCCTCCCCCGCCGCTGCCGCCGTTCCCGATGGGACCGTGGCTGGACCCCGTGTCATTATTCTGAACTGCGCGGCGCCAGGACCCAGTATCTCATCCTTCCACTGAAACACAGTGCTGGGGACAGGGGGATTCGATGTAACGGGTGTACCAAAAAGAAATGGCTGGTTCGACCCGGCACGAGTAATTTAACATGCGAAGACGCCCGGGTGTCTTCAAAAATTAACGACGCGATTAATCGCCGCCGATGCTCCACGAGTAATTGCCGCCATTACGGACGTGATTGCACGCCGATTACTAATTAACGCGCTGTGTACTGTTGATTAACCGGTCGCTCGATTACTCCGACGATCGACGATCGACAATCGAGCCCCGCGCGAGTCCAGGCATTTCATCACTGATCAAACGAGTGTCGGTTACAACGACGAACCAATAATAATTGCTTTGGTACTAATTTCCATTTAATGTTTTAAGGTTTCATCGACAGTAATACAATAGGATGACAGCAGGTTAGGTAGAATACACTTAACATTCAGATTATTATTTCGTGCTCGTTCAATTAACACTGACGCGGCTAGATTAAATTAGTATTACATAAGCCTAGCTGATGATTATTTAATACAAATTGCTGTTTTGCTTATGAGTTAATCAGCGCCAGCACGTTTGATCAAATTCTACCTCTCTCTCTCTCTCAGTCGCTCTACCTATGTTACAACGAGAGAATCATAATCCAGAAACTCGAAACTCGTTAATCATCCGATTGCGCGACTTGCCGTAATCGGAACGAAGATACTTATTTGTCGCGCTTGCACGCTCCGCGTCGCAGCACCCGGTATAGAAAATCACCATAGGTGCGTGTCTAGAGGCCTTTTTTAAAGGCGTATATAGAGATGGGCGGAATGCCGGCCACGTTTTATTTACGGCCACTGGGACAGTTTTTAATTTGTTCTCCCTCGGGGGAGGTGGGCCAGCTAGAGCGGGGAACAGAAAGGGGAAGGAAGATAAAGAGAGAGAGAGAGAGAGAGAGAGAGAGAGAGAGAGAGAGAGAGAGAGAGAGAGAGAGAGAGAGAGAGAGAAAGAGACAGAAAGACTGACTTCGCAGTCTGGTCTTTAAGAAGTTTTCGACCTGTTAGTCGTTAGAGCTCGAGGAGGCGTTTCTATGGTCTTCTGGCACGGGGGTCGCGCGGGAGAGGAGGCGAGGGAAAGGGGCCCGATCCTGGAGAGGTGGCGGCGGTCGACGCTAATAAATCCTTAATTATAATTGCGCGGACGCGTGACGAGAATAACTCTCTGATTTAATTATCGGATCATGGCTGTTATCGTACCGGCCGCCGGGACAATTTGTTCTGAAGTTTTTGGACCGGGATGCTGCGACTGCGCATAGGTCGGAGGTCGCCTGTCGCCTCATGCCTGTTATCTTATTTATGTTTGTCAAATTTGTCGCAAGCGATGTACGTGTAAATACAATCGCTGCTGCTTGATACAAAAAAAGAACTAGCTTTTTTGGTTTATTTTACACAAAGATATCGTTTGTCTCGCAAAAGATCAATTTCTTCGAAGACAAAACTACGACATCCACTGTTCAATTTTGAAAGTAAATATATGATGTATCGAATTGTAATGTCTCTAGTGTCTCCATCATTTATATTATACATTAATATATTTAGAATTCTTCAAAGTTATCTTTTCATAAAAAGTTGCTAAATCTTCTATCCTTCATTATTAAGCGATACTTTTTTTTAGAGCTGCAACAATAACTCATTTGCTTGTTCCACAAAAAAAAAACACTTTCAATTTTTTCAACCGAGATTATTCTTGTCTTGAGATCACATAGCTGAACAGATTGTCTCCCTATATCGTCGATTTCGGGCCTTGTCGTCGTAGATAATTTGGAACAGGTTCATTCGAACATATGGCTGTTTTTTATCATTACCAGGAATTCGGGATCTGTCAAAATGTCCCGACCGCAGTTGCGTTAATTACGGATCCTTGGGGGCCTCATCGCAGTCCAGAATAATTATAATAATCAGTAGGGCACGCCCCTATACCCGCGTTCCACCCGTTTCTCTCGTCTCTCTCGCCTCTCACCTGGCTAGAAGCAGGCGGTTGGACAGATTTTTCGGTATCAAACGTTTCGTACGAGAGCAGAGACGTGTGACAGGACAGACAGAGATAGGATACCAGGAGGCATACGAGAATGCGTTATTATTCTGCCTCGGCCGTCTCGTTTCACTCGCCACCTCGGGGGCACGTCGCGTCGGCGGGCCCCGACACTCGTATCCAAGTGGCACCGATCGCGCGCAAAAAAAAAAAACCTAATGTGTTTAATTGCAATTTATTTTCGTTTCAGCGAAAATCGAGGTCGTCGACGTCGTAGTCGTCGTTGTTGTCATCGTCGCCGTTTTCGTCGTTGATTCGCGCCCCACGGCTACGCTATGGATCGATCTATCTCGCTCTTCTCATAGACGGGAGGCTCTCGGGCCGGGACGGAGACCGAGGGTCTGATCGGGACCTGACCTTTTCTGTCTCCGCTGATTTACGAGCGCCGGCAACGAGCAGAAATCGAACTGGAGCGACCGCGACGACGGGGCACCTTTAATTACGGGACACCAGCTGGCTGCGCGGCCGAGATCGGTGAACTGTCAGATTTGTTCACCGGCCGGCACACGATTCCTCGGCATACGTCGCACGATAACCGACCGTCACTTTTATTCAAGCTGTTCGCAAGTGTTGTTTATCGCTTATGATATGCTAAAGATATCGTATTACTGATACGGTTCTTTGCAGCGTATATTATCACAGTACCGAATGCAATACATGTCTCAAGTTTGTAATTGGTGTATAAACATTTTGATAACTATATAACATAGATAGAATTATCGACAGAACTAATAATGCTAATAAAATTAATATGAATAACTACTGGCATAAAAATTTAAGATCTTCCTTTTAAAAATAAAATTATTGAGAATTAATATCAAAATGTAAATAAAAATTTTAAAAAATTTCGCGATACAAAAGTCATTTTCGCATTACTTTATTATATTCTTTCTATTACGCGTTCGCCATATGAGACCGTCAACCTGAATTCCTATAAAATTGTCTCGGTACCTAATCACCCGATCGCCTGTTCAGTGTACATAAAAAAGTTTCGCGTAATTCGCATTCTATCCGCGGACGACGACCTTAATGAAAACCACTGCGCCTCTGTCATTAAGGACCCCGTCTCACCTCAATCTGCCCCTTCCGTCCCTTGCTCTTTGTTTCATTGGTCGGTGTTGTGCGAAGCTCAGAGCCCTTACGTGTGGAAGGGGGAGGGAGGACCTGCGGGGGTCCGAAACCGTCTGTCATCTCCGAACGACTAATGGTTGCTTCATGCTGCTTCATTATATTTTCTAAATGTAAATTCGTACAAGGTCCCAGGCCTCTCTCTCTCGTATAGCGCCCGGAGGCCGGGGGGGTCCTTATAAAACTTGGGACTCTTCCTCGCATTACGACAGACGAGGTCGACGGGGCGGGATGCGAATGGGAGGAGAGGACGGGGAGGAGGGTTGAAGAGTGAATCCAGCCGCGGGCTAGAGTCGCGCATCGTTGATTGCAGGCGACAGTTTATGGTCCTGTCTCGTCCTGCGGACCAATTAGCCCTCTAGCTTCCAAGAAGACCCACTCCTGGGTGCCTCCTCCCTTCCCTACCCCTTTTCTCTTTCTCTCTGTCGCTACGGTCCTTTTATCATTTTACGACCGGCGTTAGCGCGCGACCACCGCCTCGACATTCGCACGGAACGCCCGGTAGACAACGGTAACTTTCACGCATGTTTTATAGTCTGAAATTGTATTATGTCTCGAAGCCGAAGGGCCCAAGATGATCAGACTCCTCCCCGCGCCGATATAATATGACAAAGACTTTTTCATGGCGCCAAGCGTTATAAAATTGAAAACGAAGACGATCTTGCGATATTAAAATAATGTGGATTTAATGTTTTCTTAAGGATTCAGAATTGTATAATGTTCGATATCTTCGATAGCATTGTTTTGTATTTTAAATGTTATGCTTTTATAGACTTTTGTGGTGTTCAATTAATTTTTCGATTATTTAATCTATTTATATTCTTCAACTCTTTCTTAACAAATGCAAATTTTGTATAATATATTGTAAAATACAAAAATGTATGAAAATCGGCACTGAAGATGAAATAAATACGATATAAATATTGTTCTTATATTAAGAAAAAGAAAAAGGGTTTGATTATTTAACAATATTCTGTAGTTTTTTTTTTGCTTTTTTCCTAAAGTCCGGGTACCTCACGATATTTGCAATATCTTTCTTGCTCGGGTCGATGATGGAGTACGTCGGCTCTTATGTGAGCCGAAGGAAGACGTATGATTTAAAATCATTCGCGAGGTAGAATTAATGTCTCGATAGTGGCAGTTACAATTACGAAGACGAGAAACATGACGTATACATAATCGGCCATCCACAAAGAAGAATCGACCGTTCTTTGTCCCGTTTTCAAGTCTCTGGTCAATCACTGGCGACGACCTTCGAGAAATCGGCACAAGTTAATTAGCGGCGCGCATTATGTAATTGGTTTTACCATGTGCATCATCGTGCGAAAAAAAACATGGTTATATGCGGCAGAAAATACATCGTGCACAATAAATTCTCGGCGTTATATTAAAATATCCTTTAAATATTCATCAGTTTAAATATTTTTGTATAATATTTTAATAAAAACAAACAATTGTTTAACAATAAATATAATTAAAATCTTGATATTATATAACTTTTAAAATAAAAAAAATTACAATTTTTTAATCTTATCTCCGTAATAAATAAAATTATGAAGAAAAAAAAAACAGAAGAGAATCAAAATTTTACGGAGTACAATCTGTGTAAAAATACTAGACTCTTAAGATTTTTTTTTAAACTCTACTACTAACTTTATGAATCTCAAGTTTTACTTCTACTATTTTATCATTCTTCTTCGAAAAGAGACCAAACATACCAATTTAAAGTAAAATAGCACTCTGTGGCGAAAGAATAAAATCAGATTTGTTTTTGTTTTCGAGATTCGCAAAAACCTAGCTGCCCGACACGACTCGCGTCGTGGAATGTTTGATTCGCGCATTCCTCTGAAATAACCTGTTTCAGTCGTCTGCGTTTCCCGCGCGCGGCACGAGAGATGTGCGTCGAGTAATCGACGTCGCGGGTCCCGTCGCGGTAAGAAGGAATTCGTCCGTGGGGGGAAAAAAGCAAACGAGAAGGCGCAAGGGCCCCACGATTGCCCGGAGCGTCGTCGACGATGCGTCGCGGCTATTATGGGGCCCGGGCCTTTTTGCGAGGCGGACCGATCGGTGGGCCATTGTCTCGAGATGATTGCAACACGTTCGGGGCTGCTTATAATATAGGGACTCGGCGGTCCCCTATCTCTGTCTCCTTTCCCGCCGGCTCGTCCCTCCGCGCGGGCCTTGTTGCGCGTCCCCGAATCCACTTTGGAAGCTGCGGAGCAGAAGCGGTCCCGGACTCGACCGTAGCACAGAGACACACGGAAGGGCGGGCACCCGATTGTTCCCCTACCTCTTCCTACCCTTCTCCGGTGAAGAATATGGATCCTGGTTAATGGGATCGCCACGGATCTTCGTTTGGAACCGTATGGTCTCCTCTCGTCTGCTTTCTTTTATTCTCAATGTTGTATGTAAGTAGAAAAGAGATAAGTTGGTGCATATCAGATTTTCATTTAAAATCACGTTGCTATATTACGTGTCAAGTAATTGTTCAAGCTCGAAGTGCAAACTCCATATGTAAACTTCAGAAATTATAATTCGAAGTGCTGTAATATTTTTCCATTTATTTCCAATTTATTTATCATGTTACTTATATCATATTTAAAATTTTCAATAATGTTAGATTATTATACACTATTATTAGTATAATATCACATTTTCTTTTAGAAAGTGTTATCCTTTCTCATTCACTCGTAATCATTTGTGGGATTGCGTTTATTTCCGTGAAATCTTACCGTAGAAATTCACGAAAAGATTTGATATCCAATTGCGCGAGAGGACACGCGGGAAGAACCCTACGCCTCCTACGTTCGTGGGAAGAAAAAAGAGAAGGGACGTTCGGTTAATGGGATCGTCTTGGATATCGTCATACCTTTTTTCTCCCGTCCCCGATCCCAGCTCGTTCCTTCGCCTCACTCCCGGTTCCGCTTTACCGCGGCGTCCTGAGAGAGAGAGGACTTTCGGGGACTACCTCGACGACAACACCCAATGAACGACCGCAGAAAAACTCAAGCAATTTGAGTCTCCCCGTTGCTTATTACCAATCGCCTCGTCAGTCACAAATTGGCTTGGCGGGACCGGTGTGTGCGCCCGTGAACTCCCGACAGGACCTTCTCGTCCTCTTCCGTGGGCTCCTCCACGTTTCGGAACCGCACACAGACGCGCGACGTACGTAATAATGTTACACGCGTACGCGTACGAAGCACCCGGATCGCATTTGCAAGTGAGATTGAGTACGGCCAGGTTGACGAGAGACGCTCACTCGTTCCTCCCCGCTGCGAAACACGAGAATCGCTGGAAGAAAGTATCTCTTTACGACGTGGATTCTTTCTTTCTCGACGCGCCGACTCGTTACAGAAATTTTTGCCGAGGGACGTTCGCGCAGGGACGTTTGAATTGCGAATTGCGTAGCGGCGGCGGAGACCGATCGTAAAAATTCATTACGGAGCACGCGAGTATCAGCTGCGCGTTTTACGCTCCTCCCTTTTTTTTTTTACTTTCTTTTTTGCCCTGCCTCAGCGCGACATTAGCGTGTCGGTGAAACCGGCAATTATTCCCCGACGCCAACTCGGCGGTGAGCGATAAAAAAAAAAATGACGGTAGAAATGGCGCGCGTGAAACGCGGAAGAGCGCGCGAATCGCGCACAACAGCTGTTTCGCCTACTGACCCAAATACGCCGCGGGGATTTGCACCGCCGGTGTATGGTATGCTCATGTGTGGGTGTCAAGTTCGCGCGAGAGTGCGAGAGCGCGGTTGCGTTGCAGGGGCAGTTTATCACGGCGGGATTGCCGGGATTGCCGGGACGACAAACCGGCGATCGCCCAACTTATTATTGGTTATTGATCGGTTATTTATTCAAATGAATGCAGATTACCGTGGCGGGTTTTCAATGCTCCGCCAGTTAGCGGGCGCAATGAATAAATTGCTACTGGGCGCGCGCACGCCAGTACTTAGCGTCGTTCTTCTTCAAAGCTCCCCCTCCAATCTTTCTCTCTCTCTCTCTCTCTCTCTCTTTTTCTCGATGATACCGAGTTTGCACCGCCCTAATATCAATTCGCCGTCACAAACGAATCCATAATTATTTCGTAAATTATTTCGAGCCTCCCTGGACGAGAGACCCTCGTATAATTAATCTCATAAACGCGCCTAATGTCAAACTTAAATTTACGTTACCCGTAAAAGCGTACAATTATAGAAATTATCCAGCATAAGCACTGCAATGCAATGCGCTATATGGAACAATTTATCACGGAAACGGACGCAACGATGCTGGTAATTATAGGGATTCCGCGTCAACCGATGACACGGTTGGGTAAAGGCTCATCCTTGCACGCGACCACACAGTTCTTAATTTCGAGTTGAACTCGTAACCACGAGCTTCTAAGCTTCTGTCAATTAATTTTCAAATTGAGCCTCTCATTCGATGCGCCTAATTTATGAAAAAAAACGCATCTTCCAACCGAGACTCAAACGCATCGATTATCCTGCGCGGCGCGCGTTTCATCTCTCGACTGCAGTCCTGGGAGGCTCGTGGATATTTCGTAAATCTCTTAACGACCTCGCCTAACTCTCGGGATACGTGTGTCCGCGTGTACAGCTCCGCCTTCACATAAACACTCGTGAAACACAGTCCTGTTTCACAGTACCGCCGCCGCCGCCGCCGTCGTCGTCGTCGTCGTCGTCCTCGTCATCCCACGCAGTTACGCGTACGTCGTGGTATCGGACGCCACGAGAGAGGTGCGAATCTTCGTGCCCTCAAAAAGCCCATTCCTCATCTCGGCCGCGCCGCAGATCGGAGCGTCTCTGCTGTCCGTCCCCCTTACGGTGCCCGGGCCTTCCTCTCCGCGCTACAAACAGAGGTATCGTCCCGAAGAGCGCCGCCAATGCGCATCCCACGCGCATGAATTAAAGGCCGCGCTCTCTCGGCTGGTTAGTCTTGATTTATCCCCGAGCATCGGTCTTCCCTCTTCTTTTGTTTCGTCGCTTCTCTCGGACTCCCGAGCCCCTCTTCCCCTTCGTCTCCACCATAAAGCCGTCGCGCGGGGCGCTCCGTTCCGTGCACCTACGAGAGATGCCTTCTTCAACCCTCTCCTCCCCCTGTCCCTCCTCACCTCGCGCTTCGCCGTTGCCCTTTCGTAATAATCCCGCGAGAAGTCGGGGCTCCGTCCCTAACAAATGCGCTGTTTTCAGTGTGCCGTGAGCGCGCAGTCATCCCGCAGGACCTCACGACGTGGCGGCCATTAGTTTAACCGGGAAACGTGATGGAAAGGTTGCCTGCGTGCCGGTATAACGCCGGCTAACAAACATTGTTGTGACTTCCACGGGGTGAAACCGGGTATCCGTCATCTCGCTGATCTCGCTCAGCCGCTTCTTCTTCTTCTTCTTCTTCTTCGTCTCTTCCTCGCCTCTCTCGCTTCCCCTCCCGCGCCACTACCCTCACCTCACCCTGCCGGCCGCCCGCTCCTCCCTCGACTTCCACAATCACCGACGCATTGTCGAGCTAAGAGATTGCCCTCTACGCCCGAGAGTTATGCGCTTGGGATGACTACGCCTCCTTGAATTCCCTTCGCAGGTCGCTTCTGGTGCCGGTAACAGTGCCGGTAACCCGTTGTTCCGAGGTAATCCAAAGCGTAGCGGCCGGTTCGAAGACGCGTTAAGGGACTGTTTAATATGCAGAAGTCATTACTTGACAAATGAAACTCTTCTCCCATTTCTTCTTCTCCCCCTTGTCTTAAACGATGCATTAATCTCGTAGTCGCCGCTTCGTCTCGTCTTCCCTTTTAAACTCTAATATGCGATAATCATCAATCGTCTCCGATAAGATACATACTTTTAACTGATGGACATCGCACAAAAAAACATGAATCAGTATGTAATTTTATACGAAAAAGGTCAGGCTACCATTCGTGACGTTATATGTGTAAGATAGATAACGGTCGTCGTTATTACATAATCCTCTCCATATGACAAGCTGTAAGACGCAGACTACTCGATTACATGATTAGATCATTCTTAAATATATTTGTGTATATATACATCTTATTTATATTATCATCGCTTTATGACTGTTTGCAGGCCATGTGTCGACTTGCTGTCGATGAAAGTGAATAAACATGCGATTGAGAATCGAGAAAATGCGAAAGAGGTATGACTTTCGTTTATCATTAACGTCAATCATTAATTTAACTAAGAACTCGCGTGGTGGTCAAACTGACCTAGACTTCCAGACACCAGCTAAAAATTTATTAATTAAATATTTCACATAAAAATATTTCTAAAAATATATATTTTATGTAACTTCTAATGTTCAAAAAAGTATAATTTTATTTTTGAAACATGTCTCTGTGTATAATTCCTTATAAAGAAAAATAAAAACACGCCAAGACGTCACGCGAATTGCATACATTAACGCAATGTCGATAAATAGCGTATCGATTAATTTTATACGAAGCGATATTAACTGCATTACGTTTTCTTTTCTTGGTAATGTAAAATTGAAAAAATAAACATTTTATATTTGCTAACATCACTGTTATTATTTCCTTATAATAGTTCTATCTTTTAATACATAATTTTTTAATACACATTCTCCAAGTTGCTTACGAAAATATTAGGCGTTGTTAATAAATTTTTGAATTCTCAGCTGATCAGAATATTTATTTAACTGTATCGCAACAAAACTGTGTCATCAGATTTCAATCTACAATCGTTATTACTTTTATTTATTTCTTTCAACTACGCGGACGTATCGGAATCTGCGTATAAAAATCAACACGCGCAGGATTTTATAAAAATACTTAATAAAAACGACTACGTGATTAATCCAATTGCTCAATTGTTAATCATCATTTATCAATGCGCGTTCGTTCAATAAGGCATTAACCGTACAATAAACTTTCATAGTAATATTGATATCAAGTATGTTTCTATTAGTACCGCTAATGAAATTAGCACGCGCGATTATGTTGCGCGTAAGCTGTTCTGCTGATACATCCAGCTTTTATTATTATATTCTTCCCTTATTAGTGGAAAGAGGACAGATTCGTTTAAGGAGGCATTTCAGTGGTTATGGTCGAGAGCATATCTCAAACGAATGTGTTTGCCAACGTAAATTCGCGGTAGTCTTCAGAAGAGAGCATCATTACGTCCGCTTTCCTTCTTTTATTCTCCGAACGACTCATCGAAGCGGCTTTTAATTCTACGGCAGAGAAAAGAGAGCGAGGAAACAGACAGAGAGGAGAGAAAGACAGTTAGGGATAGAATAAGGGGCGCGCGGAAAGCGAAGAGATGCTAATTAGGCGGCCATTAAAACGATAAGCGGTGACACGCGGTTGACGCTCGTACATACGACATGTTGTTTTAGTTTTGTCTTCTCGGGATAACCCCGCGCGATAAACCTCGTGTCGATATTTTTGTCTCGGTGTCACTCGCGCTGCGCGCTTTCGCGAACAACGACGGTAGTGTCAACGCACGTGTACGGAATATCAGCTCATGAATAGTGTCTCGGAAATCGTGCTAACAATATCACCCAATTTGATAATCTTTTCTCTTCCCCTTTATTTTTATTTGGAAGAAAAAAATTCTGTTAAGATAAAACTGATTTGAAATTCATTTAAGAGTAAAGTAAGGAGAGCAATATTTGTACTTGAGAAACCATACACATGTAAAGAAACTTCCAAATTTTTAATACAATCGAGGCAATCGCGTATCGACGATGAATGTGTTGCAATTTCTCGCGATTTCGACGCATGATGTAGATAAAATGCGTAATTCCTGGAATTTTCTATAGGACACACGGTGATCTCTTTTTTTTCTCGCTGTAAAGCGCGATCATGCAAGGCCTTCGGCCTTGGCAGACAATCCGCGTGACTGTGACAGTACTCACAGAGAGATACGCGTTCGATACGACGCGTTCGATAATTTCTTTGTTGGGAATAATACATGGTTTTGTGTCGCGTACGATGTAATCAAAGCGTTTGTTCTCGTTCTCGAAGATGTAATTCGTACGCGCGTTATAAATCAGCCGATAAATTTACACATGTCAATGTTAAATTTCTTTCCAGCATCGTTCAAGCTTCTTTTTGTTCAATAATAAAAATTTTTCTAACAATTATATACATTTAACTTTGTCGATTAAATAAGAGATTATAAAAATAATATCTACACTTTATAAATCAAGATAGAACAATTGCGTTACAGTGTGTTTTTGTTTGCTATTTTCATTATTTTTTATAGAAATCATTATTATTTATCATTTATCCATCAAAAACACTTATTTTACAGTTTTGCATACACACGTACACGTCAACTTTATCTAATTATAAAGATATCTTAATGTCCTTTGAACAATCTTTCAAAACGCGCAACCTAAAGCCAATTCGCAATAATTCGATCATTCGCAATTCTATCCCGAAAAAACCAAAGAGTAATGACGCAAGACACCGAATGACCGACTCGATTATTGAAATCTTACCGAGATCGTCTATACATCTGGTTCGGAGACGCCGCAATTGTTTCG